>NW_026692603.1:0-2891 GCF_021218885.2 Marmota monax
ACTAACCCTGACCCTGACTCTGACCCTAACACTAAACCTAGCTCTAAACATCACCCTAACACTAAAAGTATGATTTGCATGCTTCAGCATAGGCCTATATTCACAGGGAACAAAGCAGAGTGTGCCCACAGAGAACTGATGGAGTGTGTGAAGTTTCAAGCAGCTAACACCAACTCTGTTTGTTATCCAGCTCCATTTCCAATGACCCATATAAGTCAAGATAAAGTGAAACCTTAAAACACAAACTGTTCCTGACAACGAACCTTGAACAGAGAAGGCCCAAACCTGAGGAACATAGTAAGGGTAGGTAAAAAATGAATCCTGCCTGGTATCAAAGAAATTTGAACAAAACTAACTCTAACCCTTGCACTGTTTCTAACCCTTCCCCTAAACCTAACTCTAACCCTAAGCTGTTTAGAGAACCTTTGATCATAGAAGTCCCAAATTTGGGGTGCCTAGTAGGGCAAGATAACAGATGAATCCTGCCCAGTATTAAAAATAATCTGACAAAATAATTGGGGGAGGTGTTTCAGTACATGCCTATTTCCCCTGTTTTTTCCTAAAGTTCTCTTGGATAATGTTCTTTTGCATCCCATAGCTTTGGAAAACCTTCACTAGGAAGAAACCAGAGAGTACCCTCAGAGAACTGATTGAGTGGGTGAAATTTCAAGCAGCTAGCACCAACCCTGTTTGATTACCAGCTCCATTTTCATTTACCCATATAGGACAACTTGAAGTGAAACTTTAAAATGCAAACTGTTCCTGACAGTGAACAATTGAAATTAGAAGGCCAAAAACTGGGGAACATCATAAGGCTAGCTAAAGAGAAATCCTGTGCAGTATCAAAGAAATTTGAACAAAAATAACTCTAACCCTAACATTGGTTCTAACTCTAGTCCTAACTCTAAGACTAACCCTAAACCTATTTTGTTTATAGAGCTTTGATCATACAAGTTCCAAACTTGGGGAACCCAGTGCAACAAGCTAGCAGATGAATCCTGTAGAGTATCAAACAAATCTGACCAAATAATTGAGGGAGATAGTTCAGGAAATTCATATTTCCCTCATTTCTCCTAAAGTGCTCTTGAATAGAGTGGTTTTTGTATGCTTGTGCTAAGGGCTACATTTACAGGGAAGAAACCACAGAGTGCCCACAGAGAACAGATTGAGTGTGTGAAGTTTCAAGCAGCTAGCACCAACCCTGTTGGATTTCCAGCTCCATTTCCATTTCCCTGTATAGGTTCAAATGAACAGAAACCTTAAAATGCAAACTGTTTCTGACACTGAACCTTGAACCAAGAAGGCCCCAAACTGGTAAATATAGTAAGGCTGGGTAAAAGATGAATTCTACCCAGTATCGATGATATTTGACCAAAACTAATTCTAACCCTAACACTCACTCTAACTCTTGCCCAAACCCTAACCCTAATACTAACCCTAACCTGTTTAGAGAACTTTTCATCATAGAAGTTCCAAACTTGTGGAGATTAGTGGAGGAAGCTAACAAATGAATCCTGTGCAGTATCAAAGAAATCTGACCAAATGATTCAAGGAGGTATTTCAGTACATGTATATTTTCCTGTTGTCTCCTAAAGTGCAGTTGGATAAAGTTGTTTTTGCATGCTTCAGCTTTGGAATAATTTTACAAGGAAGAAATCAGATAGTAAGTACAGAGAATTGATGGAGTATGTGAAGTTTCAAAAAGCTAGCACCAACGCTGTTTGATTTCAAGCTCCATTTCCATTTACACATAGAGGTCAAAATGAAGTGAACCCTTAAACTATACACTGTTCCTGACAGTGAACAATTGAATTGTGAAGGTCCAAACATGGTGTACATAAGAAGGGTAAGGAAAAGATGAATACTGCCCACTATCAAAAAAATTTGAACAAATCTAACCTTATCTCTAATGCTAGATCTGACTCTATCCCTAACGCTAACTCTAAGCTCTTTAGAGAACCTAAGATCATAGAAGTCCCAACATTGGGGATAATAGTGAGGAAAGCTAGCAGATGAATCCTGCACAGTATCAAAGAAATATGACCAAATAATTGGGGGAGGTATTTCAATATATTCATATCTCCCCGATTTTCTCCCATGGTGCTCTCAGATAAACTTGCTTTGCATGCTTCAGCTTAGGGTTACATTTATAAGGAACAAACCAGGGAGTGCCCACAGAGAACTGATTGAGTGTGTGAAGTTTGAAGCAACTAGAACCAGCCCTGTTTAATTTCTAGCTCCAATTCCATTTACCCATATAAGTCAAAATGAAGTGAAACCTTAAAATAGAAACCATTGAACTGAACATAGTAATGGTAGTTAAAGATGAATTCTGCCAAGTATCAAAGAAATTTGAACAAAACTAAATCTAATCCTAACACTAGATCTAACCATAGAGCTAACCCTAACCCTAACCCTAATCTGTATAGAGAACTTTTGATCATAGAATTCCCAAACTTGGGGGAGCCTAGTAGGGCAAGCTAACAGATAAATCCTGCCCAGTATAAAAAATCTTACCAAATAATTGGGGGTGGTAGTTCAGTACATGCATATTTCCCTGTTTTCACATAAAGTGCTCTTGGATAATGCCTTTTGCATGTCTCAGCTTTGGAAAACTTTCACTAGGAAGAAACCAGAGAGTGCCCACAGAGAACACATTGTGTGAAATGTCAAGCAGCTAGCACTAACCCTGTTTGATTTTCAGCTCCATTTCTATTCAGACCTATAGGCAATAATGAAGTGAAAACTAAAAGTTCCAATTGTACCTGAAAGTGAACCATTGAACCTTGAAGGCCCAAACTTGGATACATACTAAGGCTAGGTCAAGGATGAATCCTGTACAGTTTCAAAGTAATCCGACCAAAAAAATTTGAAGCTCTTTCAGTAAGGGA
>NW_026692604.1:0-40433 GCF_021218885.2 Marmota monax
TGGGATGGACCTCCAGATTACCCTGTATGTATAGGGTTCTTGTGAGGTTTTTGTGCTGGGGGGCGGGGGAAATGTGTTCTGACACGAGACAAAAATCATTGTGCACATTCCTCTGGTGGTTCGTACCATGCACTTGACAGAGGCTTAATTTGGGTAGAGGAGCTTTGGCAGCCTAGAATCCCATACTCTGCAGAAAGTATCCATCCTATTTTACCAGGAACTGAGATATACATGTCCATCCCCCCAGTAAGGGGAGTGACCTGGTCTATCTCTACTAGGGACGCCCTCAGGGGGAGTTGACTTCACCAGGATAGAAAAATGACAGGTCACATCTGCATGTGACACTCAGCAATCCTACAGGATGTCTCGGTTTATAAACAGCTCCTTAAAAAGGTGCCTGTAGAATGGGGGGAAGCCGGATCAGGATTATGCTTCCTTCATGGGACTTTGATCCAACCTCTGGAGACCTAGAGACCAGAGGCCTGCACCTTGTGGCTCGGGCTGATTTCAGTGGACTGGACCTGGACGTTGGGCCTGGGGCCTCTGGACACACACACACACACACAAAAGACCCAAGGGATTCTGCCATCATCTTGCCCTGTTTCTCTCAGTCCACTTTCTGAAGAAGCCCACTGTGGGACCCTCTATGGTAAACAGGAGAGAACTGAAGCCGTGATGTTCCATGACAAAATTCTGAGGGGCATTTTGACAGAAGTTTACAGGTGAGCTTCATGGCTTGTGCTATCAGGGGAGACCTGTCTCAGGTGGACCCTGCATGGAGGGGCCCGTGCACCTTGCTGCATGACCAGCAACAGCAGACCTGCCTCGCCAGGTCTGCAGACCCCTCCTCTGAGCCAAATGGCAGAATTTGATCAGAAACACCAAGAGGAGGTGGAGGGCCCAGAGTCGGGGCCTGGGACTCCTCAGTTACTTGGTGCTTTCTGTGTCACCTCTGGGAGTGTTCACATCAGCAAACAAGAAGATGGACCAAGTACCACCTGCCCATGATCACACGTGGGGACAGTGCAGCCTGGTTTGGGACAAGCCTGGGTCAGAGAATACAATCTCCCTGAGCTGGTTCCCACAGAAATGAGGCTGAATTTCCACCACAGGCATTAAGAACAGGGGTCTAGGTAGGAGAAGGGCTAGATCCAGGGGTTTAGCTAACAGTGATGTAGGAAGGTTAACTTCTTAAGATTCCGTGGTAAGATGCAAACCAGGGGGACCCAAGGGGAACTTCTGTACTCTCTGAATGCAGGCCCGAGGCAGACGGGCTGGGGCATGTGCTAGGATGGTGGACTTCCGGCCAATTTCATGTCACCGCTCTGCCACTGAGGAGCTGGATGTTTTAAGAGAACAGGGTGAAGTTCCCTAACCCTTCACCTCAACTCCCCCACCTGTGATATGGGGTTGGTGCAACCAGCCAGTGAGCTGTTAAGGACTAGATGCATGACAGAGGCTTCATGTGGTAAATAGAAATGGGAGGCTACATTGTACAATCAGGACCTGCCACTCAAACCACCCAACTGTCCCCTCAGGACAATTCATCGCAATTTGATGGCCTGATCATCACCCTGTTCTGCCTGCAGGGGGCTAGTGGATGTCTAGCCCACTGCTTTCTGAAGGGGCTCGAAACATGTGGGGGGACCAGGCATCTTGCTGGCACCCCAGGGCTACAGTCTTGCCCCTGAATGTGGGTACTGGCCTTGGCAACTCTACCCCCAAGTTAAATCAATGGGCTTTCTCGGGATGGATACAGACATTCCATGTAAACCTTCCTATGACCGGAATGAATTGGGGATGACATAAGTACCCATCAAGACGGGATGACTTAGGAGTCCACCCCCATGGGCTGGCACCCACTCAGTGAATGAGGCTGGACAGGTGCCCGTGTGGACTGAGCTCTGTAATGCTCTGGGTGAATCTCTGCATGCAGGGTGGGCTACAGCCCCTGACAAATGCAAAGCAATCGAAGGTGTGTATTTACATATCTGTAGGAAACAGAGGTCTAGAAGGGAAAAGTTGGGAGTCTGCTATCCAGAGCTGTGGCCACTAGCAATATGGACAAGTGAGCGCTCAAAGTGTAGCCACTGTCACTGAGGAACCCAATGCTTCTCTTGTGGTTCACTGATGTTGAATCTGCACTGCTGCCTGACAGGTGCCAAATTGGATGGTGTAGGGAGGCAGGTCCAGAAGGCAGCAGAGGATGGATGGCCAGGGGGAACTATTTTTTGTGGCCTGGCTTAAGAAATAAAACCCTGTATTATACTAGAAATATTCTCCCAAAGCGCTGTCTGGTTCTGGGCTCCACATGTGGGAAGGCCGAGCCCGTAGGAGCAGGGTGGGCTCAAGTCCTGCTGCTGTGGGGCCTCTGCAGGTGTCTGAAGACTGCAGGGTGCTTTGGCCAGAGACCCAGCTGCATTCTGTTGAAGGGTGGCAGAGACTCTGGTGCCTGAGGCCCCTTCTAGTACCTCTATGAAAACCTACGGGCAAGGGCCACCTGCCCCCTGGGCCCATGTGTCCTTCCCAGAACCTCCTTGCCTTGGGAGGCCAAAGAGGTTTCCCTACTTCCATTTTTAACTGAAAAAAAAACATGGAAAACTCCCCACCCTGAACTTCGAGGCCAGGATTTTGCCAAGTGGGACACCAGGGCTTCTGACATGCACCCGACTGTTCTACTGGGTGGGAGCTGGCCAAGGTCACTGCCCTTGGAGAGCCCCATAGAGCACCATGGAGCCTGGGAAACTTGGATTGTGTCCTATCTCTGTTTTTGTGTCCTCACTATAAGCACTTGGGGGAATCCTTTCTCATGAGTTGTTCTGAGCCTGTTTATCTGCCGATTCTGAGAATCAGTAAGAATTGAGTGGTCTCAAAACTCAGAACATCAAGTGAGACCTGATACTTCATGATGGCTGTCATTTCCCGACTCCCACCACTCCTACCCAGAGCGCCAAAGATTCCTGAATTACATCTTCTGGGAAGTCCCCCTGTTGCAGACACCCATGGTACCTTTTGATGCCTCTCCCTTTGGGTTTGAGTATTGCTGATTCCTTGAGGTCCCAGCAGGAAACGGTCATCTGAAATCTCTGCCTGGGGTCTGATTCCTAAGTGCTCTGAGTAGCAGCCTGTTCTGAAAGTCTGAGAGTATCTGAGAATAATGAACAAAACGTGATCGATGCTACATCCTGAGTCTATCCACCCTCTGCAGCAGAATCTTGGACCACATGGACATGGATTCTCTAGGCTGGAGGGGCTGCAGGTTCCCATGCAACCCGAAGGTCACGTGGCAATATCTGCCTTCCTGAGCACCATTCCTGACCAAGTAAATAATGATGGCTAAATCAAAACCAGGCATGTCCCTCTCGCTCAGAGCACTAGCCACACCAGCCTTCTCTGCATGAGGGCTTTTCTGTCAGGGTCTTTGTCTACATGATCTGAAAGTGGCCCCTTTAGATAAGGCACCTCTCCTGTTTATCCAGACAGAAGCCAGCTGGTCCCTCTGAGGGCCAGAGAGGGGAGGCAGGTGGCTAAGGATCACTTGCCTGTCCCTGCCACATAAATGGGCTGCTGTCAAATGTTGGGCTTTCTGCCTTCTACAGAAGTGTCCCAAGTCCCAGATTAGATGAAGGGAAGGTGTAAGAAGCACCAATTTGAGAAGCAGGTGCTGCTGTGCTTTTGTGGAATGGTCCTCTTGGAAGAGGAGAGTAGAAACTTGACTCTGCCTAAAAAATAAAATAAAATGGACTCGACGTCAATCCAGCTGCCTTAGTGCTGATGAGGCCTGGTGTCCTAGTGTCTGGTGGCAGGGGGAGGGAGGGGGCACCCAGAATGGTGGGCTATGGACCACAGTGCCATTCACTCAAACCTGAATGGCATCAGCACCTCTAACTCTGGGCCAGCCCTCGCCCAGCCCTGTAGGGCCTGGGGTCTCCATAAAAGGGACTGGGTAACTGTTCAGGGAGGTCCTACTGCCTGGACACTTCCTATTCTAGTTGGTTGATGCCTCAATCTTGCTCATTTGTATCCCAAAGTGCCCTTCCCCAGAGGGTATACACAAGGCAGCATTGCAATTGGGAACTAGGTTTAAAGTCCTAGAAATGCAGAGACTTAATAGCGACCTATTTCTGAGGACCTATTACAGCCCCTAGAAACAGGCTTACATACCTTTGTTCACCTCTGAGCCTCATTTCCACACCCTGTGAAATGGGGGCACTGGTATGTATCTCATGGGCTTGTTCTAAGGGTCAAATGAGCCAGGATGTGTCGGGCTCTGAGAACAGCACCTGGCACGTCCTGTCAGAGAAGCTTTCCTCGAGGTCCCATGGAGTCCTCAAACGTCTCCGGGAGGAAGGTTCTATTCAGTGCTGGCTGCTGGCTGGAAAGGAAGCAGGGCCACTGGTCCCCGTGCTTCAGGGTCACAGCAAGTACAGCCTGGATTGTCAGCCTAGGCATTTGGACTCCAGTCTTGGCATTGGTACCGAGTTGAATGTGGTGGTGGCTGATCTGATAGTCACTGGGGACACGATGGCCGTCATCTTTGAAGGTGACTCTCTTGGTCAACAGCAATGCTCTCCACGATTTTAATGCAACCCATTTGGATGACAACTAACTTATTAGCACACAACTAGCTGGTCTATGACGATGGGTGGGCCAGTACCCTAAGCTCTTCTGATAACTCTTCTGATAACTAGAAAAACCAGGGGAGAGTTTATCCCAGGAGACCTTAGCCAGTCACACCAGCAGGACCCACTTGAAAAGGCTCCCGGGCCTCGAGGAGGGGCAGCTGCTGGTGATGGAACCAGTGTGCTGGGGGCTGGTCAGGGTGGAGGCTGGGGTGGCCTCTGCGGCAGGTGGCCCCGAGCATCCCAAATACATCAGCGTGGAGCCCTCAAAAGCCCAGAGACGGAGAGCAGGAAAAATAAATAATTCACTTATCTCTGACCAAGTTTCTCCTTTGATCTCACCCCCCCATCGCTCTTCCCCCACCCCTTCCCTGATTTTTCTTTCCTAGCTACCTTCCCTTAAAACTTTTCTTAAAATCCTTTCCTCCTTTTCAGTTTGATTTATGTCCCAAACAGCTCTGGAAGCCTGACGTCCCTGATGAATTGTTGGGGTTGTTCTGTTCCGAGATCCTGAACTGGCTGGGAAGGGGGCAGGGAGGAGGTGGGATGTCATACTCTAAAGAGGCAAGGACATGGCCCTGCCAAGGGACATGCCATCTAGACACGTGTGAACATGCATGCAGAGGCATGTTATTGTGGGCACAACCACATTCCCAAAGCTCAGGCTGACCCCTGCTCCTGCGAGTCTGTGTGTTCAGAACCCACATAGGGATGAGGAGAAAGATCCTCTCTGCCCGCCCCTCCTCACTGGAGGGTGATCCATTAAAAAAAAAATCACATGCTGACTATGTCCAGAGCTCTGGGAACCCTAGATGGCCATCGTGACTCGGCTACAGCATAATAGCTACTGTCTAGAGCAAGATCATGCCAAGGCCAAAGGCTCTGGGCCAGACTGCCCAGGCTCAAGCTGTAGCTCATCCATTCACTAGCTATGTGACTTTAGCTTAAGAGAAAGGCTTAACCTCTGGGCCCCAGTTTCCCATATGCAAAGTAGGGTAAGAAGGCCTGGGTCATGGGATTAAATGAGCTAACACTGCAAAGCACATACTAGCCTCCACAGAGTGCCAAGCACTTTTCTCAGCTGTTAGCAGGCAAGATGGCCAGAAAAAGCCCAAGGAATGGCTAACAGAAGTATATAAGCTAGTCAGAAGCCTCAAGAGCCTGAGAGTAAAATCATTTTGTAGGTGCAAAGGTCCTGGGGATGAATTATTCAAGGAATTAAAATCTACCATCAGTGTGTGGAAACTCAAAATGCAGGAAGCACAATGAGACTAGAGCTGCTGGTAGCAGAGTGTTGGATGCTAATGGGAGTTTGGTCTTTGCCCATGTGGCAATGGGGAGCCCTTGGGGGGGTTAATGCAGAGAATTGGGGAGAGGACATTTAGAAGAACTGAGTGACTAGTCCTGGGAATGGGGACTGGAGAAGAGGCTGGGAAGGCAGGAGATGGTTGGAGTTGTCCAAATGGGAGAGGACAGGGGCTTGGGGGAGCATGGCTGCTCCCCTCTCTGCTTAACAGACAGAGTGGGGGGCTGTGGGAGGAACTCTACCAGAGTTCAGGAGCCTCGTGGAGGAAGAGTCGAGGCAGCCTCCCAAGTCTGAGCATCTGGTGCTCGGTACCCCTGGCTGCAAGGAGGGTGGCAGTGCTCTTGGTTGTGCCAGGAAGCCCAGGCAATCCTGGAGGGGCCGAGCTCATCTTGCACGCCTAAGCAGACCGAAGATGGACGGCCAGACAGAGCAATGACCAGGCTCCCTGAGGAGGAACTTGAGGGAGCTGAAACCTGATGTGAGGGGAGATCGACATCTTTAGTGGCTCCCGAACTGTGCTGCTCGTCGGGATTCTTAAAGCGTTAATGCTCGACCTCCATCCCAAGGCACTGTGTGAGATGGGATGTGGGCACCAGGACACCTCAAAATCCCCCAGGTGACTCTACTGCAAAACTTGGGCACCACTATTTAAAAACTCTCAAGGGTCAGATGGTGGGCCAAAGAGATGAGGACCAATTTTAATCCCCAACACCACCCTGTGAAGGTGGTTTTCACCTGTCCAAGGACAGGTGGTCACGTCTGTACCTGGCCCTCTGACCCAGGACTGCCATCTTACAAACCCTTCAAAGCTTCCCATGGGGCTCCAGGGAAGCAGAACTAGAGTGGCCCTGGGCAGAGGTCCCCAGGGAGGGTCATTGCTACCGGCACGGGTGCAGATTATAAGCTTCTCACTATTGGACTCACATGGGTTGGTGGCGAGACACACTGGATGGGATCCGAGGACAGGGGCTGGCATCAGGCACGGCTTCCTGGGAAGGCTGCTGAAGACTCTTGCCTCAGATTGGGACTTTATCTGAGTGACTCCTTAACCAAGCTCCGACTCCCCTCAGCACGCTCTGTCGAGAGCACAGACAGGTTGGCTCCCGGCACTCCCTGGTGTGGCTTCCTGTGGGAGAAGCCCCTCTCTCTCCCTGGCTCAGGTAGTGGGGGCCGCCACTGTCCTGTAGTTACTCCGAGTGTTGTTTCCTCTCGGGCCAGTTTGCACCAGCCTTGATGTGCCCCTGAGGTTTCTAGGGGAACTTGGAGGGTGTCTAGACTTTTGGAAAAGGAAGCAGTTATGGAACATGTGATCCCTGGGGTCTGCCCCCGTGGAGCATCCGGAATCATGCAGGGGGACAGCCAGAGCGACCTCTGTCACTGTCCAGTTGACTGCTCTGCACAGTTGAGGATGTGAACTCTGGCCTACAACTGTCTCCTGCAGAACTCCTCCTGAACATCTCTCCCTGAGCCTCATTCTTCCTCTCTCATGAGATGGTGATCATAGTCCCCTTTCACGGGCCATTGGGATTTAGTAACTTCAGATGACCAAGGGCTTGGACCTCACATGACACTGCTTAGCACTAGTTGCTATCATTTTCTCTCCTGTGGACACCATCTGCTGGCCGTGGACTTGGACATAAAAGGGAATTGCACAATCACACCTGAAGGGGAGGATGTGTCATCCCCAAGGCCACCATGAGGACCAGATAAGGTCAACGTAGACCCCATGCTGCCTCACTCAAAGACATCTGTCCTGGGAGCTGGGTCAGATCCTCATCCTCACTGTGGGGTGTGGCTCTGGGCAATGCTTCCTTGCTTTGCTGCTGTTCCCTTCCCTGTAGGAGGGAGGTGACTCCAAGCACTCCCTGTGAGGCTCAGATGAGCCATGAACCTGGAATGCCAGGACTGTGATGGGGACTGTAGGCACAAGTTGCTATATTGTGCAGAAACACCACTGAGATATGACGAAGAACCAGGTTGTAATGAGAGTCCAGGATTCTGGGCCAATCCCTAAAGCAGCTGAGTTAGTGATGGGCACATTGGCACCTTTCCCCCTCCCTCCACTTGACTTCTCCTCCCCCTTCAGATCCCACCCCGTTTTTCCTTCCTTTCTATCCCCTGGTGAAGAAAGGACCTCATTGGAGAAGGTCCGGGCCATCTGTTTAAAATTCAGGGAAAGATGCCAAAGGCCTCCCAATCTGGGGCCTCGCTTTCTGGTAAGGAGGACGGGGTGAATTCTGAAAATTAAACAAATCCTGGTGTCTTTGAAAGGTCACTGGCCTCTGAGGTCAGCTGTCCCACACCAGATGGACTGCGGGGCTGCCAGCCGGAAGGAAGGAGTGTCAGGAACACATGAGACCAAAGGAGAGAAGGCCCAAGAGGAGGCCCAGATGTGACTCCCACAGGTGAGAGGCCTGTGAGCTGAGGGAGGGGCCTCTCCTGAAGCTGGCCATCCCCAGGCTCCTTTGCAGAACCCACAAGGTGCCAGAGTCTGGGGACAGTGTCCCTCCCTGGAAGAACTCACTTTCAGGGGCAAAGCCAGCGCTCTCCTCCCTGCTGACAGCAGATGGGAATGTGTGTCTGGGTCATAGAGTCCGTCCAGGGCTCTGCTGACCCTGCTTGGGGCTGCTCCTTCCCTCGGGAGCTAAGGGACACTAGCAACGAGTCACGTCTAGATGTGTATGCGCTCCGGAATGCACACAGCAGTAGGGTCATGGGACGTTTGCCAACGGCTTTGCCCCTGTGTGTGTGGCAGGCCATCTGGGCCACTGGGAACCCGATGAGCCTGGGAGGTAAGAGGACCCACCAGGAGTCTGAGAGAAGGATGCCAAGCTTGGAAAATGTGCCCAGGAAACGTGGCCTGGACCACTAAGCCACGTGTGGGCCTCGTCTCACTCCTTAAAGTGGCTGAGTTAGTGATGGACGCTCTGGTCAGATGTCGCATGTCAATAGTCAGAGGTGTTGGATCCCGACTGTGACACCCACAGCTGGGGAGCTTCGACTCAACCTTGCCCCAAGCCTCTGCTCCCGATGGCTACCCATTGCTGTTCCCCGTCTCAGCCCTTAGGTCCCCATGAAGGGCCTCTGGAAATGGCCGGTGGAGTCTAGCCCCTCCCCTTCCCCGGGTGTAGAGAAGGGATGGGTTGTCCGATCGGGCGGGGTGCCACCAAGTTCTGCACCACCTGGTTTTCTTGTCGGCATAAAGGCTTCTCATGTGGCCAAGACGTGAGATGTGGACTTGGCATCCGAAAATGTGCAGTCTATCCAGGGAGGTGATGTCACCAGGGAGTCGGCCCCTCCTGGCATCATCTAACTTTATCTTTGTACTTGATAGAAAGGGGGGCAACCGGCAGCACTGATGCCCACTGATTCTATCCGGAGGACTCATGGGCCCGAGTCGGCCTGGGTGGGAATCCCTGCTCGGCCACTGTGACCTCAGACAAGTTGCTTCATTTCCCTAAACTCTCATGTAAAGGGGCCTGGTGGTAACAGCCACCTCACTGGGTGGCTCTGAGGTATGGAGAAAGCAGATCCGGCAGGTCAACCTGTTAGTCATTCTGTAATGTCCACCTATGATAATCAAATTGGAGGCTCATTTATTTTGACTTGGCTTTGGAGGATTCCAGTGTGATTGGCTCCTCCTGGGCTTTGTCAGGCTTCCAAGCACTGGGTTTCTCAGCTGGGATGCAAACCTGCCACGTGGGCAGAGTTCCCCTGGGTTGCTCAAGGTCACTCTTGGGGGGGGGCTTGGGATGCAAGAGGAACTTTCACACTATTCTGCTTACATTTTTCACTGTGCCATGAGTGAAAACTGTCCTTTGACTCTGAACACTTGTCAAAAATTGACATAAGCTTGTGAGATCTGGGGGGTCAGAATGCAATGGTTATTGGAAAGCGAGGATGACTATTGCAGATCAAGCCAACTTAGGATGACTCCAGCCCTGGAAATTGGTGCGTGGAGCTTCACGTGTCTTGTAGATCTTTACTACCCAGAGGATGCTTTTAAAGTTGTCAATCCTTTGGCATCTGACATTCAAACCTTTACCTGCAGATTAGAGGCTTAGGGGTCATAGGAAGGGGGTGGTAAGCCTGTCCCTTTTAGCTTCCTGGGTCAATTCATGGAGAAGCGGAGGAGGCCTTGATCAAATCCCAGGTTTATATCTGAGGCACCATGGAAAAAACAGCTGTGTGAAGTCACAACCTGGTTCTAGATCTCGGCCCTGCTGAAGGACAGAAGAGGCTGAACACCTGAGGAACTTTCTGGAAGCAGGTTTATTGGCTGCAGCCCACCATCCAGAGTGTGGCTCATGCGTGAAACATTCTCTGGACAGATTCTGGAAATTCTTGGACCTTTATCCCCTGGAGGCAGGGGGGGGGGCATTCACATAACAAGTTTCTCTGTTCCATTTCCTAGACCAGACACAGGTTTCGCAAGTCTTATGTTTTCTTGGTTTTTAAAAAAATCTTTTTGTACAACAAATTTGCAGATGGTCCTCAATCCATGAGGATGAAATAATCCTATAAATGTCATTTCAAAATACCAACTTCTATCCAAACAGGGAAACCCACCCCTGCCACAACTGCAACACTACATTGCTCACCTTCTGAACGATCATCTGTCTAGCCAGTCTAGTGTCCACTGCTGAGCATATTGCTGTCCACAATAGCCTCCTGTATGCACCTGCTCTCTCTCAGAGCAAGGGGAGGAGATATGCTCCCCTCTGGAGTCGGGGCTAATCCTGGGCCTTGCTTGAATCAACAGGGTGTGACTGTGAGGCGCTCTTGTAGCTCTTCCAGGCTCTGGGGCAGTTCCAGGGGGAAGGATGTCATGGTTGTGGGCGTGAAGGTTCAGGGAGGGAGTGGACTTCTCTGGAACTGGCTGGGCCTGTGTGTTGGGAAAGGCCGGGCATGTGGAGGCTGGCCTTCATCTCCCACCAGCTGCTCTTCCCAGGGTCAGGCAGGGGTGTTGTGGAGCTGGCCCCAGCCGGGCCCCAGGGAGACAGAAGAGAAAGGGAACTACAGGGTGGGATGTGACTTAGAGGGTTTTTGTTGTTGTTGTTTGTTTTTTTGTTGTTTTTTAATTTTGGCTTTAAGCACAGAGGGAAGTGAGGTCAGGCCTGGGGTCAGTAGGCTCCATGTGTCCAGACTGACACCGGATTCTGCAGCAAACCCCTCAACGGCTCCGTGCCCCAGTTCTTCCTTCTATAAGTGGAGCAAGAACCAGCCTAGCTGCCGCCTCGGGAGGCCTGGGGGACTGGCCATCACTCTCCCCCTCAGAGCGACCCAGGTCTCCACATGGCAAACTTGGGAGGACAGTGTTGGGCAGGGCTGCGTGGTGGCTCAGAGCCTGGCTGGCAGCCGAGGTCCCCAGGCCCTCAGCCACCCATCTGAATGTGCCTTCGGGGTCACTGGATGGGTGGGTGGGCTGGTGGCCAGGAACAGGCCAGCGCACCGGGAGCAGAACCTGGTGGCAGTCTGCATACCCCCTGCTCCCTGTTCCTGCGGTGGGCGCACAGCCCATGAGGAGCTGCGCCTGTGCAGGTGGCGGGAGGGCCTGGGAGTTCAGGGGCTGCGTGTTCCTCTTTCCAGGTGTTCTCCAGGAAGAACAAAGCAGGTACCCTGTTCTCATGGAAGAACACGGTTCTGGGAGACCACACCTGGGGGGGGGGGGTGCAGGCTTGTGCAGAACAGCCCCTCCTCTCCTGGAGATTCCGGCCGTGCTGTTAGAGAGGTCCCTGGACCGAGCTCTGAGTCAGAGCCTTCGCAGGTCCTCAGGTGGTCCTGAGCTGTGTGCATGGTGGGCAGCAGCAGCACCCATCAGCACCCAAGGCCTCCCTTATTCCCATGCCTTGGCACCCAGAAAATCCTCAGGCATAGCAAAAAGGATGGATTGTGGGCTTTTCCCTCAGTTCCAAGGGAAGTGACCCTGATATGAAACTTGTAGAACATTCTACCACATCAGTAATCCTGCACCTCCGTGGCCAGTAGGTAATGGGCAGGCATAGGCCACCTGGCCCCTCCGTCAGCCCTGGACCTTGTCCTGACGCACTTGTCCTCTGCCCATGTGTTGTCCAGCCCTGAGTCTTCAGAGCATGAGCAGGGACGGTCCTTTATCCTTCTCACAGCCATGCAGTCCCATCCAGAAGCCCTTGGCCTTGTAGAATTGGTGGATGCAGAATTGGTGGGGTGCAGTGTGAGTCAGCCTGATACCGTCCTGGGTGCCTGTGCGTGTGGCCACAGTGACTGCTGCTCCTTCATTCCAAATAGGCCCTGGGCCACCAGGCAATGGGCACCCAGGACAGTAGACCAGAGGAGATGAGGTCCCTGTCCCCAGGCACCCGCAGTAGCCAGGGGACATATGAGCTGGTGGCTTCAGCGCAGGAGGCTGTAGCAGGAGGGCCATGGTAGGATTGCGGTCTCCAAGTCAGACTGGAGACTGGAGGCAAGGAGGCCAAGCAGCCTGGTGGCAGAGGCTGAGGCGGGAGGTGCCCTGGAAAGGGAGGCAGACTCCTGTTGAGAAGTGGCTTCTGTGCCCAGCAGAAGTTTGGACTGTGGCCTGGTGGGTAGCCACCAAGAGTTTTAGCAGACACTTCTGTGGCATAGAAGTTAGAGTCCCTTGCCTCCGACTGCTCAGGCTACTGGAGCAGAGGGCCACGCCTGGGGCCTTCATCAGCAAAGACAGCCTGCCTTAGGGTTCTGGAGGCCAGAAGCCCAAGGCCAGGCATTGGCAGCAGTGGCTCCTTCCGAGGGCTGGGCGGGGAGGGGCGGCCTGTCCAGCCCTCCCTGGCTGTGATGGCATCCCTGTGCCCACAGGGGGCTTTCCTGCATAGGCCTGTCCTGGGTTCGATCCCCCCACACCTTTTAAAGAGCACTGGTCACTCTGGCTTAGGGCCCACCCTAGTGACCTCGATTGACTTGATTATTGATGCAAAGAGCTGGTCTCAAGTGAGATTCTGACACCTGGGGTCAGGCCTCCAGTGCAAGACCCAGGGGCCCACGGCTCCGCACCTGTCATCCCTGTTCTTGAGCATTTGAGACCAGGTTGGGACACGAGGAAGGGCAGCTAAGTGCCACATTAGTGGTAGGAGGGTCGAGGCCTGGGGATTCCAGGAGAGGAGTTATCCCTGAATTGCAGCAGGTAGATCAGACTGGACGCACTGTCGGCTCTGTGCAGGCCGCAGGGACACTGCCTGTCCCTGCGGTTCTGAGCCACGTTGGGGCAGTTCTTGGCATCCTCTAGTGTGCCCTGCCCTCGGTTCCTGGCCCTCTGGATGCCAGCAAAGGCATAGGTCTCAGTGCAGTAGAGGTCGAGGTGGGAACTGGCCAGCCAGGCTCAGGGAGTCCCAGCCTTTTGGGACCCACCAGAGTGCCCCAGCCCACAGAGTGCAGTGTGCAAGGAACAAAGCACCCTGTGAAGTGCAGGAAGGAGGGGGGCAAAGACACAGGGAGTGTGTCAGAAGGTCAAGGGGCAGTGGGACACCTTGTACTTCAGTGCCCATGGGATCCCCGCGCCCACATGGTATGTCACACACACACACACACACACACACAGTCATAGCAGCAGACACCCCTGGGATGGGCTGCTGGCACTCCTGCCCTCCTACCTCGGAGTGGGGAGCCAGGTGGAGCCATGGCTCTTGGCCCTCCCCAGGGGAACTTTCTATCTGAGACCTAGAGCCAGATGGGAGGGTCCGGAACCCCGCCAGGAGGCAGCCCTGGGTGCCTGACAGCGTGTGGGCTCATCCTGTGCACTAGGTGTGATGGGGTTGTCCTGGTGGAGGACCCCCTGGTCACTGAGGTGGTCATCCCTGTCAGTCCCGCTCCCTCCCAAAGGCGGGATTCTATGATGAAGTTAATCCTCACGTCAATCATCAGTTAATTAACAGTCCTGAGCCTCAGGTGGTGGGCTCAGCGGGAGGGCTAGTCAGAAGGTGGGCCTGGAGAGGAGCCATGGGGGGGGATTGGAGGTCCTGGGCTCACTCTGTGCCCCACTGGCTGGGGGCTCCCCCTCTTTCAGGGGTGCTGCTTACCATGGGATTTGGATTTGTGGAGTACCGGAAGCCGGAGCAAGCCCAGAGAGCCCTCAAACAGCTGCAGGTAAGTGAGGCTCAGAGCTGAGGTTTGGGGGGGGCCTCAGCAGGTGGCAGGGGCTGTTGGCCTCTGCCAGTGGGGTGCACTGGTCATCCTTTGCTGCATGACGGACACCCTGGGACCCGCAGCTTCTGCAGTAGCAGATTCTGTGGTCGGAGCTCGGCAGCCCTGCTGCGTTCTGGCTCAGGTCTCTGCTGAGGCTGCAGTAGCTGCCACCTGGGTCACACTGGAAGGCCCACTAGCACTCAGGACTAGGTCTATGTGAGGATGTGAGGATGTCCCTGCCATGTTCCAAAAGGTATGGCTCATGTGCCTCCCCCTGGTGCTGTCTGGCGAGCATCCTCTGGGTCCTGCAGGGAGATCAACTTTTGTGTCCCGTGACACAGATCGGTCAGACCAGACACGCTCCCCTCCCGAGTGTCCCCTGGGGGAGAACCCCCTACCCTGTGCACACCCCCTGGGTCTGCACAGCAGCTAAGCGCACCCTGACCTATGCGCCGTCTCCCTGGGGGCCACCACCCAGGGTCCCTGGCTCCAACCAAGCCGCTGTTCTCAGAGACCCGCCTTCTGCCTCCACTTCCCAGGGACCTTGGCCTTGGAGGCTGCTCATTTCCTGGAGCCTCAGTTTCCTCACCTGTGCAAGGGGAGAGTCAGCCCTATCTCACGACCTTGCCAAGACTTAACCAAGGGAGGGACTGAGGAGGGAGGGAGGGAGGGAGGGACTGCCATGAGGCTGCTTTGTGTGTGGGGGGTGGGGGACCACGTGGGACCCTGAGGCCCGACAGTTCCCAGGATGCAGAGCGGCTGCTGCCTGATAATCTGCAGAGGAGGAGGAAGATCTGCTGCTGGTGCGAGTCCAGGGCTGGGGCGCAGCGGCCCAGTGGAGTCTCCCCGGCCTGCTCCCAGGGACAGGAGTACTGACCCCTCCTGCCACCCGGCTGAGCCTCCCCACCAAATGTCACCCGTTGGACAGAGGCAGCCCCCGTCCAGGGCGAGGAAGCCACTCCTCTGGGCAGGGGGACCCTGGCCCAGCTCCCCCTCACACTGGCTCCATGACTCCATTCCAGTGACCCCGGCAATGGTGACAACAGCCACAACCGTCAAGGGCTTCCTAACTGCCGGAGCATGTGTTTCAGGGCCCGGGCCCAGGGTCACTCGGGCCCCTTTTCAGACTCCAGGTTGTCCCCTGCACCCAGAGCTTTGGTCAGGAACCAGGCCCCGGGACAGAGGCGGGGCTGAGGCTGGGCTGGAGGGGCTATCCATGCTGGTGGCATCTAGATGGGCTCAGGAGGAACAGGAATGATGAGGGTGGACGTGGACCCCAGGCAGGGCCTGGGTCTGGGCAGGAGGTGACCTCACTCGTGGGGGGAGGCCAGGGGGTCAGACTGGGTCAGCCTGGTCCAGAGTGTGGTGCCAGCAGGTCACGCTGGCCACCTGAAGAGGGGGGTCTCCGTGGGTGACGGGAGGCCGGGGGCCCGGCAGTCTGGGGCCTTCATGGGGAGTGGCTTCCTGTTTGTCTAGGGGTCTGTCCCCACTGGCAATGTGAGGCCAGGAGGCAGGGCCTGGGCCAGGCCGAGGACAGTGTCCAGCATGGCCACTGCCCCCACGGCTCTGAGCAGGCCTGGTCAGGGCCGCGCTCTCCTTGTTCTGCTCCTGTCTCGGGGTCACTCAGGCCTGGCCTGCATCCTGCCAGCAGGCCTCACTCGCACTGGGACCCCGGACAGGCGCCCGGTACTCTCTGGCCTCCACGACGGGGCTACCGTCCCCATCGTCCTACTTCAGCAAGGAGGGGATGAGGGGGCGGTGGCGCTGGGCGGGAGCCGCCCTGGGTTCAGTGTCCCCAATGCGCCCAGGGCCGAGCCAGGCCGCTGAGCGGAACCTGCGCCCGGGAAGCGAGCTGAGCGCTGGGGAGCCCTCCTCAGGACCCAGGCCACCTTAGACACTGGACAGGGATGGGAACCTCATCCCTACAAATGTACAGAGCGAGCTGATGAGAGCCCGAGGGGCCCTGGGCTCATCGGGGTCCCCACCCAGCAGCCCCGATTAGGAAGCAGACAGAAGCGCGGGAACGTCCTGAGCTTTACTCCTTGGCTCGCTGACCGTGGTCACCCCCGATGACAGAGCAACGACCGCGGCTCCAGGGTGCCCTGGCCTGTGGTCCACGGGACAGGGTGGCTGCTGGGACTCAGGTGCAGGCTGTGGCCTAGCCGTCTCTGCTGGGCAGCATCTCGAACAGGGGTGGGGGCGGTGTCCCAGCCCGGCCCCTGACCACCTACCTCTGTGCCAGCTCACAGCTGCAGTGTCTGCTCGTCACCCTCACGGTCACTGTCCTCCAGCTGCTCCAGGATCCCGTCCAACACCACAGACGGCTTCTTCTTCGGGGGCTCTGTAGGAGCCCAGATGGTGCCAGAGGAGGACGCGGGGGCGGGGAGACGCAGGTCCAGGAGGGCAGAGACAGAGGGGACATGCGCAGGGAGGAGCAGGGGAGGTGAGGGAGGGGACATGGGGAGGGAAGGAGGGGAGAGGGAAGGCAGCATGAGGAGAGGGAAGGGCAGGCCCCAGCCTCCCTGGCCTCCTCTGTCCCCCCTCTACCCCCGAGGGCTGCCTCTGTCCCTCCCCCACCCCCGCAGGCCTCCTACATCTCCCCCCCACACCCCACCCCCGCGGGCCTTCTCCTTCCCCCACTACTCTGACTGGAGGCCAGATGCCAATAGCATAGGAAGTGGCTGGCACATAGTAGGAGCTCAATAAAGCTGGGTGCAATGATGTAGAACCCAGGGACCCCAGGGACCCCAGGGACCCCAGGGGCAGTGCAGAGTGATGATGAGGAGTGGCTTTGGAGAAGCAGGACATCTGGCTTGGGCTTTGAAAAAGGCTCCCCCTGATGGAGCATGCCACGGCCCTGATCCTCTCAATGGCCCACAGTAGGTGTGCAGGGGGCGGGAATGAAGCACACGGGAGATCTAAGGCTGTCCAGCTAGGAAGTGGCAGAGCATGGACCTGACCTCCAGTCACACTTAAGTCACGTCCTCTCTGCTTCTCACGACTCTGGTGCTGGCCAGAGAAGAGCCAGGAGACCACAGCAGTTGGAGCAGGGGTGCTGGTTCCCTGGCCCTCCAGTTAGGAAACAGGGCAGGGAAGCTGGGTTCTGGGCTGCCTGCTCTGTTAGTCTTTCTGCTAGTCTAACCACTCATTGGTGGGCAGCCTCACTCAATTTAAGGCTTTCTTTGTACAGAGGCAGCCTGAAGAACCTCATGTTCTCCCACTCCTCCTCCTCCTCCTCCTCCTCTAGAGTCTGCAGGTGCCTCGTCCCCCCAGAGCCCTGGCCTCCTTCCACACTGGCCTGGGGACTCCGCAAGGGTGGTGTCACAGTGCTTGGCCCAGGGTGGAACGTCTCGGTGCCCTTCCAGGGGCCCAGGGGGACTGACTGAACCACTCCCCCGTCTTACTGTCCATCACTAAAGGGGACATGGCCCTTCCTGTCCTCTCCACGCTGTGGTATCCTTAAGCCCCTGTCACCTTCTCTCTGGGAACCCCAACCTCTTGGGACCCCTCTGAACATGTGCCCCAGGCATCTGTGATCTAAGAGACCCCACGGCCTCTGGGCATCGCCCGAGCTGGCCCAGGCTGTGAAAGGTGCCCACCTGGAGCCCTTGCCCAGCTCCCTGCCCACCCTTCCCAGCCCACCCCACCCCACCCACCAATGCAACAGCCTCTTTTGTCCTGTGCACCTCTGCATCCCCACTCTGCACCTGGCACTGGGTGAGCTCCCGAATTCCCTGGGGTGAGCTAGTGGGCTCAGGGTGGGGACACGCTGAGCTGCCCACGGGGAGGCGGAGGAGGGCCTGACAACTGCACCCTGTTGGCCGTAGAGGGGGACGGGGGACAGGATGCGGGGCTGGCAGCCTCCTCCCCATCCCTGCCGCTGCTCAAGGCCAGGGCCCCACTGATCCGAGGTGCACAATGGCCTCTGAGATTGGATCCGTGGGCAGGTAACGGGCACCAGGAAATGGAAGGTGATGACACAGGCTGTGGCTGCCGCCCACGCTCGCGTGGGACACCCAAGCAGGTACTGGCTACATCCGGGCAGAACACACACTGACTTGCACTCGCACCTGCATCTGCATCCCCTGCAGCTGTGTCAGGCATCAACACAGAGGGCCTAGCCACGCCCGCCTCGGGACAGTGCTTCCTAAGAGGGACCACAGGTCTTGGTGACCCAATTCCCGGCCTCTGTGGGGCGCTACATGACCCAAGAGCCCCCTGTTCTGTGGCTCCTCCCAGGAGGATGGGTAGCGAGAGGGGCCAGTTCAGGACAAATCGAGGCTAAGGGACTTGTTCTGGGCCTACAGGGGTCCAGAAAAGCCCAGGTACCTGGGCTCCTGCTGTGGTCCTACAGTGACCAGCTGGTGACCTGGGAGCCCAGAGTCCCCAGGCCTCAGCCTCCACATCTGTAAAATGACGAAGAAGAACACGGGGATCCTGGGTGGGTTCAGCAACGCAGCCCCTCTGAACACAGGGAGGACAGCAGCTGTCACCTGGCCCTTCCAGTGGGGAACACTCTAGCACCCACGACCCCAATGAGAACACTGCCCCCTCACAGATGCCCACAGCAAGCTGCTCCTCAGGGGCAGCTGCCTGCAGCCAGCGGGAAGCCGTGTGCGGGGGCTCTGGGGCTGGCCTGCAGGCGGTGGCCCACGGCCTGGTCTCTGCCTCCTGCTCTAGGAACGCTCCCCCTCCCCCTTCAGACAGGAGACCAAGGCCCTGAGAGCTGGAAACACTGCCCAGGGCAGATGGAGAGCCGGGGCTGGGAGTCGTGATCCTTCCAGGGCCACAGGCAGAGGTGACCAAGGGACCTATGGAGCCTGGTGCTCGGCCAGGCCCTGGTACAAAAACGGAGGATTCCACGACGGCCGGAGCAGAACCCTAACCACGGCCTGTGTGGCCATGCGGTTACCTGCCCCGGGGCCAGCTGTGTCACAGAACCTCCTTCCTAGAAGAGGGATACCACTGCCTTCCAGAAACCAGGACTCAAAGCAAGGCCACCCTAAGGAAGGCCACTGACACAGGGGGATGAGGCCTCTAGGGACCTTTGCCAGCGCCAGGGCCTTGGCCAGAACCAGCACCCAACAGCGCTCCTAGCACGATGGGCTGCAGGGACAATGAACGAGAGCATGGGGACATGCCCAGCCCAGCCCCGAGGCCTCCCAAGTGCCCTCAGTCCTGGCCACCTCTTTCCCAGCACCGTCCCCACAAGTGCCCTGGTATGGAATGCCACCATGTGAAACATGGGCAGAAGTGAGACCTGTCCAGTGAGCCCTTCAGCTCTGTGCACAGGGGCTGGTGCCCAAGGGCAGAGGCCCCAGAGCCTGTCCTGCACGCCCCCAGTCCACAGCCTCTCTGCCCGAGGGACTTTCAGGTGGGGACTAGGGAAGGGCACATGGCGGACCTCCTTTCTTATTTAGGAATCTGAAGCAACATAGGTCTCTGGGCACCTGCTGGGGGGCCGAAGCCCCTTCTGCCCTGCTCTGGCTATGGGGTGGAGTCTGCTCAAGCCACTGTGTGCTGGGGCCCTGCAGAGTCTGGGGCCCCCAGTTGTGACCATAGTGCCTTTGGGCAGGTGGCAGGGGCAGCAGAACTGGGGGCAGGTTCCCTAGAGCCTGGCCCAAGGCAGCTCAGGAGGCTACAAAGGTGGGATGTGACTAGGGAGGGAGGCAAGTGTGAAGGACTCGGTCCTGCCACCGATGGCTCTGCCCTGGGTGACACTGTTGGCAGGTCCTCCCGCCTGCTGCTCCTGCCAGGTGCCTGATCTCATCTCAGCCTCTGAACAGCTCCCGGGAGGGCGGCCACTCAGTGAGGGAAGGAGCAGGGTGACAGTCTGAGGTGCCTGAGGACTGAGGGGGCAGGGCTCGGGCTCAGGAGCTGGTTTCCCTACTGGGAAATGGGGCTGAGGACAAACCCCAGACTCTGATGACCACGGGACCCGAGGACAGAAATAGCCCAGTCCCCTATCCTGGCGCAGCACGCAGGACCACCAGGTCACCCCTGCACCATCGGGAACCAGGGCGCCTGCGTTATGAGTTCTGCACGGTCTGAAGCCAGGAGAAACCGAGACTCAGGAAGCCAGTGGCCAGGCAGGGGGTGGGGCCGCTCTGCCCAGCCTGCTCCACGGTGCGTAGACTCTGAGCTTCCCAGAGCAGTCCCTGAGCCACCCACAATGACCCCAAGGAAGTGAGGGTCCGCAGGGCCTCTGGCGCCCGTCTGGGCATCACCAAGGCTGGACTACTCACGGGTGGGAGCACAGTGTGGTCAAGTGCAGAGGGCAGAGCCCTGGGGGGCCCAGCGGAGGCCTTTGGGGCCAGCGGAGCCTGCTGCGTGGGCTCCCTCCGGAGTCTCCACAGGCTCTGGGCCATGGAGGGCCTGGGGCTGCCTGAAACAGTGGCATGTGGTGACCACACGGCACCTGGTAAGAATGACACGCTGGCGGAGGCACAGCGTCCCCACTCAGACCAACCAGGGGACCACAGGCCCTTCCAGACCCGGGAGGAAGACAAAGGGTGGCAGAGAGGAGACTTTCCAGCCCGGCTCTGGGTCAGACCAGCTGAAACTCTCAGCCGTCATGGTGGTGGGGTCCCAGGCAGGACTGCCCTTTTCGTTTCCAGTCTCCCTGCGGGTATAGGGTGGCCACTCCTCCCTCACAGGGCTGCATGTGGCACAGGGGGACAGGTGCACAGAAGGCGCTAGGCACAGACACAATATCGAGAGAACGTGCCACACAGGGGCTGGTGGTTCTCCTACACCTGGGAGGGCAGCCTGGGGAACCAGCCTGATGCAGAGCACCAGACTGTCCCCCAGCCCTGAGGTCCTCCCCTGGCAGGTGACCTTTGCTGGCTGGTGGCTTTGTCTGAGACCTGGGGCTTTCCTGGAGGAGCCTCAGTCCTTGAGCAGGCTCACAGTGACCCCTGCTGTCCGTCACTCAGAACTGTCTCAAACCATCAGCCAGTGCCACCCAGGAGGCCTGGAGAGGGAGCCAGGAGAGGGAAGGGCCTGGATCCCAGGTCTGGGAAACTCCACCAGGACAATGCAGGGAGGGGACCCGGTAATTATGTTCAGGGGACACTAAGTCCTGGTCTCCTACAATAGGCATGGAGTTTGAGATCAAAGAAGTCCTTCTGCCCACAAGGAGCCAAGAGGAACTGTGTTTTCCAGGGACATTATTTTCTGATCAACACATGCTGTTCTCAGCAGCCTGTGCTGATCTGGCGGGTCTTAAATTGGACTCTTCAAGAAGCAGAAGCGGTGCGCAGACGCACGCGCCACGGCCCTCACCTTACCCACGACTTCAAGCTCCTTCCACATGCAGGGAAATAACCCCCCGAGTCGTGACCCCATCCTGCCAGGCAGGGCACCAGGACCATGGGAGACCTGCTGCCCAGACCAGCTCCAGCCAGTGGAGCCTGAAGATGAAGGAGGGTGGGCGGGAGCAGGAGTGGATCCCCATCTACAGGGGGGCGCCCAGGGCACAGTCACACAGGTCACTCCTTGTCTCCTCTTGCACGTGGTCTGCCTTGCCAGATGCTAACTGGTGATTCTAGGGACTTTGCTCTCCTATCCATGGTCACCCACACAGTAGACCCTAATTGCTCTTAGACCCCAGCCAAGCCTGGACACAGAGCACACAGTGGCTGCCCCCGCAGATGGCTCTGCTCTGTGCAGTGTGGAGCCAGCTGCTAGATTCCCCTAAGACTGGGCGGCCGGGTCCTCCTTCCAAATGCAACAGGACCTGGTCTGAAATCCGGGTTCCTCTGTGGAATCACTATGGGCCTGCAGCGTCCCCACAGCCCCCAACCCGCTGGTCGCTGTCCCCTCCGCATCTGGCTCCTGTGCTAGTAGGCGGCGTGGGAAGCAGGTGGTCTGCTGCCTTTCAGGTGGGCATCCTGTGAGGAGCCACTGAGCCCAGGGGTCCACTACTGGCTGGAAAGGATGACGCCCTGGGAGCTTGGATCAAGAGGCTGGTGTCTGGTGACCCAGCTCTGGGCAGAGCCTCAGCAGAGTTGCCTTGGGTCACCAGCGATGCTGACCTGCCTCCTGCAGCTGCTGGGTAGCCAGGGGGACACTGGCTCACCCCCCTCCCACCCGAGGAAGGATGTTTTGACTTTTCCGAGGTCACAGGAGATGAATCAAGTCAGCCAGAAGATGACCTCTGAACCCCACAGTGCTGACCCATGAGAACAGCCCAGCCAGCGGCGGCCCTGCCCAGGCGGCCATGACCCTCCCGCGGCAGAGCTCACCTGAAGAGCTCGCGGATCTCCCTGCGGTCAGCCTGGAAGGGGATTTTCCGCACCAGGATCTTGGACGAGGTCTGCTTCGGGGAAGCTGCTTCTTCCGGGCAGAGGTCAGGGCTGGCCTGGAGAGGAGGGGAGGGTACAGGTCACCTTGGCCAACCCTCCAGCTTTCTCCTGGGCCTCGTCCTGGGGAAGTTGGCCACCATGTTGGAAGGACAATCGAGCCGTCCAGGGCAGAAGCCCCAGGTGAGGGCCTGGGCCCCGACCATCGCCCTGTGTGCACCCCCTCAGAGGCCGAGTCGTGAGTGCTAGTGGGCCTTCCAGGGGCTGCGACCCAGGTGGCACCTACTGCAGCCCCAGAGGAGACCTGAGCCAGAACCCAGCAGGGCTGCTGAGCTCCGACCACAGAACCTGCTACTGCAGAAGCTGCAGGTCCCAGGGTGTCCATGACACAGCAAGGGATGACCAGTGCACTTCGCCATCCGCCACGCGTGCCAAACGACTCCAGGGCAGACACAGGACTCGGGGCACCCCCACTGCAGGAGGTCCTAGCAGCAGCGTCCCCAGGATGCAAATCCCATAAGCAAACGCCACCCAGGGCCGAAAGCATCTGGGGAACAGGGCTCAACACAGCTTAGAATAAAATGATGTGAACATCGGCCAGGCTGCAGCAGCTGGCGAGGCTGCCTCGGGCTGGCCTTGGGGACAAGGCACTGGGAAGAGGCCGCCACTGAGCTGTGAGCAAGGCGCATGCTGGAGGCTCCACCCCCAGGTGTCACATTGTACTCTACAGGCCAAGTCCCCTACCCAGGTCACCTGTCCCTGGATAAGAACCTGAGGCTCTGGGCTCCAGGTCTGGGCTCCAGGTCTGGGCTCCCAAGTCCCCCTCAGGAACCCTGTGACCCTCCTGGGCCCCAACCCAACCCTCCTCTGGCTAAGGAGGCCCAGCACAGGCGTCCCATACCCGACCAACTTGCTGGAAATCACCAAATAAATGCCTTCCCCCAGCTCCAGACTGCTGGCAGCAGTAGGTTTTACACTGGAGGCAGGTGGGTGACACTGATGATAATGGCAAGCAGGGGCACATGACACGTGCCACCTCCGTCAGGAGCCACAGAGTGCGCTGGCTCACTGGGACGTGTGCCCCGGAAGCCCAGGAGCAGACCTCACCCTCCGGACACCTGGGTCGCTGGGCCAACGCGTCTGCCTCCACCTGCCACCTGCTGAACTGCTGAGGCCTCTGGCACCGCTGTGCAGCCCGAGGAAGGCCGCCCCAGAGCACAGAAGGGTGAGGGCCATGGCCTCCAGAGAGGTTCGGCCAACCTCCAGCGGCACGTAATCCCCGGGGTTCAAAGAAGGTGCATGAAACATCCCCCAAGTCATCAGCACTGCCCCAGCTCAGCAGGGAGCAGGTGTGGCGAAGACCCCCAACCCTAATCAGGAAGAACCCTAGAGGGCGGGGGGGCAGGTGGAAGGGACATGGGACGTGGAAGGGCTGAGACACCCTTGGGAGGCCAGCTCCAGGGACAGAAAGAACAGGGGCATCATGGGAAAGGGGAGGCACTGAAGACTCACTTGGTGGCTCCTTCTGAGATCCGCACATCCACCTTGTGGCTGTCCACGATGTGACCCTGGAGAGGAGACAGCACAGCTCATCCCCTGTCCTCACTGTTCACCCTGTCCTTGCGTGTCCCCAAAGCAGGGCCATGGCTAGAGGGTGGGAGACCGCCTGCTCCCTGGCAAAGGGGTGGGGATGGCAGGCACAGAGGGGCCTCACCAAAATGGCTCAGCAGCTGGCGGCCACAGAGACCCAGGCTCATGATGTCCCCTGCGCCGTGTGGCAGCACTGACCTTACAGCACTCAAAGGCATAGGGCCTGTGGGCTCACTGTGTCCACAGCCCTGAGAACCCAGTCCCAGCACCGTGGTCCTCAGTGAGGGAGCTGCAGTCACTGCCAGTGAGGGCGGTTCCCCAGGGGGTGGCAGAGATCCCAGGCCATGTGCTCTGCGGCCACAGCTCCCTCCTCCTGCCAAGGGTTCCATTTACCCCAGGACTTGGGCCCAGGCGGTGGCACAGGATGTGGATCTGTCCAAACTCTCTCAGCCCCTTCCACCACCTTTGCTGCCCCCACCCTGGTCCAGGCTACAGAGCTCTGGTGACCACAGGGTTGCCTATTCCCCTTCTTCTCATCCCATCTCCACACAATAGCTGGAGACCGTCCTCTAGGATAAATGAGACCCTTCCCTGTGTGCTCCAAACCCTCCAGAGTCTTGCTCAGCCTTCAGGTTGGATTCCAGTCCTTTAAGAGGGCCTGTGAACCTATTCCTGGACACCTCTCACCTCACCTGACCCCACCACACACTCTGTCTACTCTAACCTCAGAGTCCCTGCCACAGGCCCTTTGCACTTGCTGTTCTCGGCTCCTATACAGCTTTCCCTCCAGGTCTCTGTGCAGTTGACTTCATGTCAGTAGGGTCAGGTCAACCATCTGCTCCTCAGAGAGGCCCCCTTCACCCACATGACCTTAGGTAGCCCCACTTCTCAAGTTATTTTTATCCAAGCCTTTTGTGTGTGGTGCTGGGAATGGAACCCAGGGCCTTGTGCATGCGAGGCAAGCACTCTACCAACTGAGCATGTCCCCAGCCCCCGTATCCAAGCTTTTCTCATGATCTGGGCTTTTGTTTGTTCACCCCAGAAAGAGGAAGGTCTCTCCAGGCCTAGCCCGGTGCCTGGCAGAAACCAGGCCCACAGGGAAGGAGTGTGAGTGGAATAGATGAAGGACAGTGACCCTGGAGGGTGAGGGGCTCTTCATTCTCTTGGGCGTGGTCCCTGGAGAACCCGGAAGGATGGGCCAGCAGGACGTGAGCGCCCGCGATACCCCAGCAGAAGAGGCCAACAGCCCCTGCCACCTGCCGAGGCCTGCCCCAGACCTCAGCTCTGAGCCCCACTTACCTGCAGCTGTTTGAGGGCTCTCTGGGCTTGCTCCGGCTTCTGGTACTCCACAAATCCAAATCCCATGGAAAGCAGCACCCCTGAAAGAGGGGGAGCCCCCAGCCAGTGGGGCACAGAGTGAGCCCAGGACCTCCACCCCCACCCCATGGCTCCTCTCCAGGCCCACCTTCTGACTAGCCCTCCCGCTGAGCCCGCCACCTGAGGCTCAGGACTGTTAATTAACCGATGATTGACATGAGGATTAACTTCATCATAGAATCCCGCCTTCTGGAGGGAGCGGGACAGACAGGGATGACCACCTCGGTGACCAGGGGGCCCTCCACCAGGACAGCCCCTCCATACCTACTGCACAGGATAAGCCCACACGCTGTCGGGCACCCAGGGCTGCCTCCTGGTGGGGATTCCGGACCCTCCCATCTGGCTCCAGGTCTCAGATAGAAAGTCCCCCTGGGGAGGGCCAAGAGCCATGACTCCACCTGGCTCCCCACTCCTCCGAGGTGGGAGGGCAGGAGCACCAGCAGCCCATCCCAGGGGGGTCTGCTGCTCTGACTCTGTGTGTGTGTGTGTGTGTGTGTCCTTTAAAAGGTGTGTGGGGATGGAACCCAGGACAGGCCTACACAGGAAAGCCCCCTGTGGGCACAGAGACACCATCACAGCCAGGGAGGGCTGGACAGGCCGCCCCTCCCCACCCAGCCCTCAGAAGGAGCCACTGCTGCCAATGCCTAGCCTTGGGCTTCTGGCTTCCAGAACCCTAAGGCAGGCTGTCTTTGCTGATGAAGGACCCAGGCGTGGCCCTCCGCTCCAGCAGCCTGAGCAGTCGGAGGCAAGGGACTCTAACTTCTATGCCACAGAAGTGTCTGCTAAAACTCTCGGTGGCTGCCCACCAAGCCACAGTCCAAACCTCTGCCGGGCACAGAAGCCACTTCTCAACGGGAGTCTGCCTCCCTTTGCAGGGCACCTCCCGCCTCAGCCTCTGCCACCAGGCTGCTTGGCCTCCTTGCCTCCAGGCCCCAGTCTGACTTGGAGACCGCAGTCCTACCATGGCCCTCCTGCTACAGCCTCCTGCCCTGAAGCCACCAGCTCATATGTCCCCCTGCTATTGCAGGTGCCTGGGGACAGGGATGGCACCTCCTCTGGTCTACTGTCCTGGGTGCCCACTACCTGGTGGCCCAGGGCCTATTGGGAATGAAGGAGCAGCAGTCACTACGGCCACACACACAGGCACCCAGGAAAGTATTGAGCTGACTCACACTGCACCACACCAATTCTGCACCCAATTCTGCACCCACCAATTCTGCAAGGCCAAGGGCTTCTGGACAGGACTGCATGGCTGTGAAAAGGACAAAGGACCATCCCTGCTCATGCTCTGAAGACTCAGGGCTGGACAACATGTGGTCAGAGGACAACTGCGTCTGGACAAGGTCCAGGGCTGACGGAGGGGCCAGGGGGCCTATGCCTGCCCCACTACCTACTAGCCATGGAGGTGCAGTATTACTGATGTGGTAGAATGTTCTAGAAGTTCTACATCGGGGTCATTTCCCTTGGAACTGAGGGGAAAGCCCACAATCCATCCTTTTTGCTACGCCTGAGGATTTCCTGGGTGCCAAGGCGTGGGAACAAGGGAGGCCTTGGGTGCTCATGGGTGCTGATGGGTGCTGCTGCTGCCTATCATTCACACAGCTCAGGACCACCTGAGGGCCAACAAAGGCTCTGACTCAGAGCCTGGGTCAGGGACCTCTCCAACAGCACAGCAGGGGCCTCCAGCAGAGGAAGGGCTGTTCTGCATAAGCCTGCCACCCCCAAGGTGTGGACTCTCCAGAACCACATCCTTCCACAAGAACAGGGTACCTGCTGTGTTCTTCTTCCTGGAGATGGAGCAGTTCCTCATGGCCCCCACTTTGGAGAACACCTGGAAAGAGGAACATGCAGCCCCTACACTCCCAGGTGGTACCTGCGCAGGCGCAGCTCCTTATGGGCTGTGCGCCCACCGCAGGAACGGGGAGCAGGGGGCATGCAGACTGCCATCAGGTGCTGCTCCCAGTGCGCTGGCCTGTGCCAGGCCCCCACGCCACCCACCCATCCCGATGGCACATTCAGATGGGTGGCTGAGGGCCTGGGGACCTCGGCTGCCAGCCAGGCTCTGAGCCATCACATAGCCCTGCCCAACACTGTCTTCCCAAGTTTGCCATGTGGAGACCTGGGTCGCTCTGAGGGGTGAGTGATGGTCAGTCCCCCAGGCCTCCCGAGGTGGCAGCTAGGCTGGTTCTTGCTCCACTTATAGAAGGAAGAAATGGGGCATGGAGCCGTTGAGGGGTTCGCTGCAGAAGCCGGGTGTCAGTCTGTACACATGGAGCCTACTGACCCCAGGCCTGACCTCACTGCCCTCTGTGCTTAAAGCCAAAATAATTAAAAAACAACAAACAAACAACAACAACAACAACAACAAAAACCCTCTAAGTCACATCCCACCCTGTATTTCCCTTTCCCTTCTGTCTCCCTGGGGCCTGGCTGGGGACAGCTCCAAGTGGCTCTGTCTGCATCTTGAGGACCAAAGACAGGAGGCGCTCAGTACCGTCCACCAAGCGAGCGACGGGGAGCAGGAGGAGTGGGGACCCCAACCCACACACTTGCAGCAGGCAGGTGCATCAAGCATGGGGCCCTGTACTGCAGGGTCTCACTGTCCCAGTCAGACCTTCAAACCACCCAACGGGAAGCTTCTATTCATGTCTCATGACCTAGGCACAGACAGGCTACAGGACTCACCCACTGGCAGGAGTGAGGCCAGGATCCAGACCTGAGAGGACTGACCCCAATCACGGCTCTACACTCAGGTGCTGGGACAGGAGTCCTGTGCGCTGGGTGTGCTTCTAATGAGCTGTGTGACCTCAGGACAGTGAAGCAGCCTCTCTGAAGCTCAGTTCAGTCTCCAATCTGAACTAGATGGTCCTGGCTGGGCCTTCAGCTCCAGGGCCTTTACTCCTGAGGATGCTCTTGAGCTGCTGTTTGTGCATCACTGAGAAACGCTGATCCCTGATGTCCCACACCACCCCAGGAGTGACCGTGACACCACAAGGACCACAGCTGGCCCTAGAGACTCAAGGCCACCTGCCTGAGACACTGCTAGCTGCACCTCTAGAGGCCAAGCCAGGCGTGGATATCGGTGGCTGAGAGGTGGACTGTGGCACACAGGCAGATCCAGGGCTCGGGCTTCATTACAATCAGGCGCGGAATGTGCATGCTGCCCCCTCCGGGCTCCCTCGGCTGCCGGCAGGGCTGTTATCAGTCACCAGCAGCTTTCCAGGACCCCCCCAACCCGGAGCTCTTTATCTGGAGGCGCGGGTCTTGGTGGTGGCGAGATAACACGGCCGCCCCCCTGGAGACCAGAACAGAGAGCAGAGATGCCAGAGCTGCCCTCCTGCCCCGCCCAGCCCAAGACATGGCACCTGGTCCCCCTCCTGTCATCCTGGGGAAGATGACATCTGGAACAACAGGCAGAGAGTGGGGTGGGGAGATGCAGGGGAGAGGGCACAGCTCAGGGGACCAGGATGGGGGCTTGTGTAGGCAACATGGTCAGAAGAGAAAGACGGGCTCAGGGCGCTGACCCAGGAGGTGACGTGAGGCCAGCGGGTGGACGTCGCACCACGTCCTGGAGCAGATCCAGGCTGAGGCCTCCTCTGTCAGCCAGTGAGCAGAAGCCAGCCCCTCCAAGTGGCTGGACACTGTCGGGACACTCCACACCCACCTGAGGACAGGGGACAGGACCTCAAAACCAACTGGGGGACCGGGGACAGAGGAGCATTCTGACAGGGTCCAGACACGGGTGCCAAGAAGCCATTGTTCATGCTCTAGAGCCCGTCTGCCATCAAGGCCTCCCTCTGACACTACCTGTGACCAGCCGAGAGATGCTGGGGACAGTCATGCCACGCCTGTCTTGGTCACCATGGGCAGCAGCCACCGGTTACAGACAGGTGTTCCCACCACGTGGGGGTGTCGGTGGCCAGTAGGCTGCATCTCCCGCGTCCTCAGGAGGGTGCGTGGGCACCACTCTCTCTGTCAGGGTCAGAAACAGCCTGAGAAGAGGCAGCCGGCCCAGTCCCAGAGCAGGGGCCGAGGACGGCACTGCCCACGTCACCAGCATGGCAGCCAGTTCCCCAGCAGTGGCTCCTGAGTGGAAGGACGTGGAGGGCAGGCCAGCAGGCAGGGAGCAGGTGCCACTCTGCCCTCTGTCACTCCCGGGGCCTGGCACTCCACAGGGTGCTGTGGTCAGCAAGGCAGATGCTGCTGTGGAGTGGACCCTCTGGTGGGAACAAACTCAGGCAGCAGCCAGCCGCGAGGGGCGGTCACCTCACGCAGCACAGACGGCCAGTCCTGAAGACCCACGGGGAGTGGACATGAGCCTCGGGCATGGCGGAAGGCCTGTGCTCAGAGAAGGCCGCAGAATCCAACCGACACTGGCTGACCAGAGACGACTCCTCCTCTACTTTTTTTTTTTAAACTGTAAAACACTTTAATTTTTTGTAAATAAACGAGAACAAGGAGGGTGGTAAACAAGAGACAGTCTATTTTTAAGAGGAAAATCCTTATCCTAGTAAACTGAGCAACTGGAAGCCCTGTGTGGGGCGGGTGGGCAGAAGGTAAAATCTGAACATCTGGGTCAAACAACTCAGTCCTCAGAACCTCCCTCCAGGTGTCTATTCTAAGACGTGGTCGTGGTCTCCAGACTACGTGGTTCCATGGGAAGCTGCCTGTCTCCTAGGGGCAGCTGGGGGACGGGGAGGGACTCAGGTTTTGGCATCCTGACGGGCGAGGGCCAGGGCCAAGCCATGACCTGCAGTGTGCACCACAGTCCTGAAGGAAAACCTCATCCTGCCTCAAATGCCCCACTGTGAGGGGGAACCCAGGGGGCTGGCACCCCTGTGGCTGGGGACACACATTGGTCTTTCCTTTCCTGCCTGGGTACTCGCTGGACACCAGAGGGCGCTGAGCCACTTCAAGAACATGGCCCCCAGCCCCTCAGCCACCTATGGAGCTCTGGACTTTCATGGGCTCTTCTGGGTATGAAGAGATCTAGGTTTTCTTCCCTTAACCGTTAGCTGACAAACTAAAAATATGCTACATTACGTTGCACTCGTAATTCTTTTTTTTTAAGAGAGAGAGAGAGAATTTTAATATTTATTTTTTTTTTAGTTTTCGGCAGACACAACATCTTTCTTTGTATGTGGTGCTGAGAATCGAACCTGGGCCGCACCCATGCCAGGCGAGCACGCTACCACTTGAGCCACATCCCCAGCCCCTGGACTCGTAATTCTGATATCTTTTTTTTTTTTTTTTGGTACAAGGAACTGCAATCAGGGGTGCTTCACCACTGAGCCCCAGGCCAGCCCTATTCTGTATTGTATTTAGAGACAGGGTCTCACTGAGGCTGCCTTTGAACTCAGGATCCTCCTGCCTCAGCCTTCTGAGCTGCTGGGGTGACAGGCGTGGGCCTCATCACCCGGCTCTGATGCTGTTTTTCAGGGATGTTTTAACACTTGCATAATCAGAGACCGAGACCCGCTGGTCTGTGGATGAACAAAGCTGTAAAGCAGCTGTCTGCTGAACAGCTCTTGGCTCTCTGCCCACCCCTCGCCCGCCTGCCCAGGACATTAACCTGTTCTTGCCGGTTTCTGGCTCCACCATGTTCTCTCCCGCAGATGCTTCTTGGGTTCTTTCCCCTGAGGGGCTGTGCTGGAGAAGACGCCAACTGGAGCCCACTAGAGATACAGGGGGACATGGTGGAACTGTAGAGGCAAAGGTGCCAACACTGTGGGTCCCTGTCACGAGACACAGCTTCTCCCAGGGTGGAGAAGATGGGTGCTCGGCAGGGCAGAGGAGCCAGGAGACGCGCAGCCCAGAACCCCAAGAGCTCTGGGTGCCTGAGGAAAACACTCGGGCCCAGGCTGAGAGGCAAAGGCCACGTCTCTGTCGCCTTGACCTGCGGTGGGTTCCAGGTGCCCTGGGTGCTTTCTCTAGTCAGAGGATGAAATGGGGACTGTGACAAGGGGAGGAACTGCTGGCACAGAGCAGCTCCAGGGCAAGTCAGCAAGTCGCAAAGCCAACAGCATTCCTGTTGCCTTTCAGAGGCGACTTGTGTGCCAGGGGTTTCTTAAAAAAGGTTGAGACAGCCACTGCTAATAGCACCTCAGTAGAAGGCCCCTGGGTAGCTACAGGGCAGGATGGCAGGGAGACTTGTCAACTTACAGCCTTTGGGACTCTTTTCAAATTTCATACTGCATTCAAGCCTCAAAGATTACTTATGTCCAGGAAAAAAAAAAAAAAAAAAAAAAAAACAAGCAGCCGGGCGCAGTGGCGCACACCTGTAATCCCAGCGGCTTGGGAAGCTGAGGCAGGAGGATAGCAAGTTTGAGGACAGCAAGTTCGAGGCCAGCCTCTGCAACTTGGTGAGGCCTTAAGCAACTTAGTGAGACCCTGTCTCAAAATAAAATATAAAAAAGGGCTGGAGACAAAGCTCAGTGGGTAAACACCCCTGGGTTCAATCCCTGGTATAAAAACAAACAAGAAAATGAAAAAAAATGTGCTCGGGAGGGAGTGGGAGCAGCCTGGGGGTCGGACAGTTGGCGGTGCCACTTAGGAGCTGTGTGGCTTCGGGTCACTGGGCCTCAATCGAGGCTGCTGACGGGAATGGTCAGTGAAGAAAACACTTGTCAGAGTCAAAGGGGAGGCTGCGCCTGGACAGTGCCTTTGCCATCATCCACTCTGGTGATGGGGACTCCTTCCCGAATAGGAAGGGGCGGCTGCAGTCCAGGCACGGCTCCTGGCAGGGCCACCAGAGACTCAGCAGTCTCACGGGCCAAGTTCTCACCAAGCCCTGATGGTGCAGTGGGCAGGGCCCCAGCTGGGAACCCCCCAGGGCTGGAGGGGGCCAGGAAGGCCTGCCTGCGGGTCACTGGGGACCACGGCCTGCAAAGCACCAATGGGCCTGGCAGACAAATGACCTGTGGTGGGTGAAAGGTGTCTCCCCAAGAGATGACCATCTAGACCCCCAAGATCTATCAGTGCATCCCCTGAAAGTACCATCAAGACCCCGAGATGGTCCAGGGTTATCTGGGTGGGCAATAAACCCGGGAGAGGGATCTGGGACCAAGAAGAAGGCCACGTAAAGACAGGGCAGGGATGGGAGTGGCACAGGGAGCTGATGGACACCGGGAGCCCAGCAGTTGGCAAAGGCAGGACAGGTCCTCCCCAGAGCCCTTGGAAGCCCTGGCCACATCTTGCTCTTGGATACCTGCCTGCCTGCCAGCACTGCGACAGGTGCACTGTGTGGTCTTAGGCCACCTGGCTCACGGCCACCTGTCATGGAGCCCCAGAGGCCCCTGTGCTGCGGATACACACGTGTGCACACACGGACGGCCCTGCATGCAGGACCGGCCTCAGCTCACCACAGGCACAGACGGCGCCACAGCCAACCAGGGAGACCCAAGTCGAGGCAGGAAAGGAAGGCCGAGGACAGCCGGAGCTGGGCAGGGGCCGAGGGTGCTTTCTGCAGCGTCCTCAGGGAGGGTGGGGGTGCGGGACCAGCACCAAGATGGAGCCAGGCCGAGCCCGTGTGGGCAGTGGGCACACCAGCTCCTGGGCCCTCTCCCCGCAGCAGCTCCCAGCGGCCTACCTTGGAATAGGCCAGGTGTCGGAAAGCCTTGCGGGCCTCCAGGGGCTCCAGGAACTCCACGATCGCAGTGACGCCACCCTCACACAGCAGCACACAGCCCAGGCTCCCAAAATGGCCGAAGGTCTCCTGCAGCTCGGCCGCCAGGGTGCCTGCCGGGAGGTTCTTGGCCAGAATCACAGTCTTGCTTCGTTTTTCTGCCGCCTGCAGGGAGGAGAGGCCACGTGAGGGACGGCAGGAGGGCTCTTCAGCTGGACACTGGCACTGACCTGGTGGCCTCTAGTCAAGGTGTGCACCTGGGGGCTCAGTGGCCAGGCACATGGAGGACCCAAGAGGTGCCACCCGCTGGCTCCACAGCCAACAGGCAGCTCCGCTGAGGGCGAAGGCCCAGGGCACCCGGTGAGACCCGCCGGGGTCGAATCCCAGCCCCAGCTGAGTCACCAGATCCCGACAGTGACTGACCACAGCTCCGATGGACCTCCCAGGCGCCCTGCCGCTGGGCAGTAATCGAGATTGGCACCTCAGCATGGAGGGCTCTTCCTGGCACTGCGGACCACCTGTGGACACAGGCGTGGGAAGCAGAAGCAGCGAGGAGCCTGTGCCCCCAGGAGCAGCCCACCGCCCCCAGGAGCTGGCTGTCCCTGTCCTTGGGAGGGGCAACTCTGAAGTTGAGCACTCAGTTTGGATCCAGTAAGCCCAGGACCCACCCATACCCCAGCCTCCCCTGAGGCTGTCCCCAGCTTTGTATCAGCAGCAGTCGACTCCCCAGAGGTGGGGTCAGTGGGGCAGCAGGCACCCACCTGGCTGAAAGAGTCCAGGCTGACGCCATTGTCGATGAGGAAGCGCCGCACTTCTTGGACCAGCTGAGTCTCCCAGAGGGCCAGCGCACGGCCACAGTGTCCTTGGTCTCCTGTGGAGAGAGAAGAGGAGGCCGGGCCCATCAGGCAGGACCTAGCCAGTAGGGCAGGCCCAGTGTGGAGGGGATTCAGGGTGCTGTCGCCCACCCACACTGAGGTGGGGACCATGCTCTGGCACTACACCAGCTCTCTGCCCTCCACAGCCATGCATCCCCTGCCCACCCTGGGGCTCTTCCCTTCCTGCAGTGGGCAGGTCTCTGTGAGGCTCCACTTGCACCCTGGGGCTTCTGCATACGCTGACCTTGACCCCATTACAGGCAGTCCTTCCTTCTGTCACCTCCCCACCCGCCCACTTTCCTGCCACAGCTCCCCCAAACCCTCCTCTCATCCCCTGCCTCCTCTAGGTGGCACTACAAGGTGGGACCTCTGTCCAGGTGCTGCTGAGCCCCAGTGCTCAGAGGGCATGGGCGGGGCCTGAGAGGCTGTGGCTGTCCCTCCAACTCAGGCCAGGCTGCCCTCCCCAGCCACAAGCCACCACAAGACCAGGCACCTGAAGTGTGGCATGTTCAGATCCAGGTCGTGCTACCCACAAAATACAGTGGATTGATGGAAAGAAGGGAAGAAACAGTGTGGCTTTTTACGTTGCTCACGTCAAAGTGACGAGGCTCTAGACGTCAAGTTGAAGACCGTGTCTCGTTAAGACTAGTTTTGCCTGTTTCTTTGTACACACGTGGCCACTGGGACGCTCACAATTACACGCGGGGCCGGCCTTCTACCTCCAACGGTCATCGCTGACCCGAGTGCCGTGAGGGAGGGTAAAGGACAATGGAGAAAGCAGCTAATGGGCAGAACCAAGGGACGTCCTTTGCCAAGTGGCTGAAAAACACTCCAGGGTTTGCTTGAATCGACCACAGCAGAGGGCGGCCGTGGACAGCATTTGGAAGGAAGTCTGTGGACTCAACGCACGCAAGACACTCTTGCTCACTCACATGGTCGAACACTTGCTCTTGGTGGCACTGTACTTCTGCACGATAGCATCGGCCACGGCATTGGGCCCCATGAACAGCGTGTTACAGTTATGGGAGCTGAGGGCAGGGGCAGGCAGAATGGGTCAGGCAGGGACCAACAGAGGCCTCTCGCAGACACCAAAACTGCCAAGAGCCTCGCCGGCCTTCCCCGCCCCCCGCCAGCTCTCCTGTCCTGGGCAAGCTCCCGGCCTGCAGTGAAGCAAACCCAAGCCCTGACAAGTGTCGGCACCTGCTCTGTGCCAGGGACCCAGCCCTTGGTGACACCTCAGAACCTATGCTGGCACAGTCCCGCTCTCCCAATGTGCAGCGGGGACACTGAGGCCCTGAAGGCCCCACCTTACAGAGGGAAAGGGCCCAGGCGGCTGGGGAAAGGCTGGGGGGCGGGCAGCAGAGCTTAGATGGGCGCAGAGGCCACACAGGGCAGACAAGGACCTAGAGCTGCAGGCTTTGTCCTCGGACGCCTTCTTCTTGTAGGACGAGCCGGGGACGTCTGCATCCTCACTGGCTTCCTTCCTGATGGTGGACGGCAACACATGCAGCATCCTGCCCTGAGGGGACAGAGCAGGAGGTAAGCAGAGCCCCGCCCTCCATCATGTCCCCTTGTCATAAGCCAGCTGGACTCAGCAATGAGCCCTGATAGGAGATGGGGACGGCAGGCAGAAAGCCACGTGGTTACTCTCCGTCCAGCTAAGGATGGGGGCACCCGACACAGCCACGCCAAGGGGAGTGTACCCTCTGGGAGCACCCCATGGCTCCCGACTCCCCCCAGCAGACCCTGCACAGGTGTCACTGTGAGCTGCACATGGCTGGGGCCAGTCGGGCCCAGTGTCCGGAAGACCAATATGCCATGAACAGATGGATGGAGGAACACTGGAGGTGGCCTTGCCCGGGCCTGGGCACACCGCACGGGGACAATGGGAGAGCAGCAGCTCAACCCACACACCTCAGCAAGCTCCCCTCTCACAGCATCTTCCCTTCAAGTAGCTTACTGGAGGTGACCACATGGCTGGCCACCATGGGTCCTGGGACCCAGAATGTGGACGTGCGCCTGCTCATACAGCTACCTGGGGTGGCCTTCTCTGTCGCCAGGCTCAGTGACTCGGTGCCCACAAGCCACCTCACCTGGAACACCTGTCCGTCCACGGCCACGTAGGCCTTCACCGCGTGCTCAGGGAACATGAAGGTGACAAAGGCGAAGCCCTTGGGCTTCCTGGTCAGGGTGTCAATGGGGTAGTGGATCTCCGACAGGGGACCTGAGGACAGGGGAGGCGTCAGCCTGCTGGAGCTGGAGCTGGGCCTGATCTCAGGGTGAGAAAGGGCCGGGCACTAAGGGGTCGGCCAGATGAACACAGAGCAGCTGTGCTGTGCTAGCCACCAGGCCCAAGGTCAAGGGCGTCATTTCATAGTCCCTCATGCCTACTAAATGGGGGAGGAGAGGCACCTGGCTCCATCCCGCTTCACGTGCAGCCTGCCCTGGGTCGGTCAACTCACCCACTCAGGCCTCCTCCTCTTGCCTGTGAATGGCACAACAGTCCCCAAGCAAAGGGTGGCCTTGAAGGTCCAAGAGTCTGCTGGGAGCCATTAGCCAAGAAGGTATGACAATTTCCTTGCCAGCGTACCCCATGTTGCAGTGACATTGCATGTAGATGACCTTGCTCAAGGACCAGGGCAGATTAGGGTGTTCCCGGTTTAGGATAATCGGGTTTAGGGCGTTCCAGGTTTAAGATTATTCCTGCTGGGAATAGGGCATATCCTGCTGCCCAAGTTCCCCGTGAGTTCTCACGGGATTCAGACAGTATATTTTTTGGGAGACAGAAGCCCAGTGGAGGTGGATTTGGGCAGAGAACGTGGATTTCCCCAGAACGTGTTTGTAGATGGCTGGTGTGAGTTCTGGAATAAAGAGTTGCTGTTTGAATCTACAAGCTGTGTGGTGGCTCGTGATTGTGTGCCCAGCCAGACTGCGGCATTTGTGCCCAGCCAGACTGTGGCAACAGTCAGTGGGTGGCTACTACCCAGCACCGGCTACACTTAGTGCTGCAGAAGTGTTTGTGACTCTGTCCTACTCAGAGGACACTGTCTGCAGTGGACACTCTGAACACCAGGGTGTGACCACGTCCCATATGTGGGTCTTCCTCTTCCCAAATGGGCACTTGGAGCCTATGGACAATCCCCCTCCTGTCCTGCGCAGCACTGTTGTGTGGCCAGGGCACCAGCCTATGTGGGAGGATCTGGGGAGCAGGACACCATGGCCAGACCTTCAGGTCCCATGTGGGACCTCCATGGACATCACGCTGTCTCTGATGCTCCACGTCCAGGTCAGCCTCCCAAGAGACAGGGGCTCGGGCAGCACTTCCAGATGGTGCCCCGTGAGTCAGCCCTCCCCACAGACTCTGCCCCGTGTGGCCGAGCGCGACCACAGGCCTGCAAGTTCCCAGTCTAAGAAGTAACAACTGAGGCAAGAACAAAGGGCCCTGGCTGTGGCCTCCTCTCTGAAGCTCATTTGGATGGAAGACGAGAAAGGACAGCCTTCCCAGGCAGAGGAGCACTGCGGGCACTAGGGGCTGTGCGGCCGCTGGATCAGGCTGACCCCACCTGGCCACCCTTTGGAGGAGCACTCAGCACCCACCTGGCATTTCGGGTGAAGGCGCAAAAACCAGGCCCCTTCTGCCTCCCTCCCAGCCTCACCCCTTCCCTGACCATGTTCTGCAGAGAAGAAATGCTCACGATGGCCGCTGTGACACAGCCCAGCACTGGAGGGTCACCTCCATACCACCCTGCCTGCAGCTCCAGAGGCCATGACTACACAGCAACAAGCAGGTGCGGAGGCCTCCACAGCCTCAACCTCACTGGGCCTCAACCCGTGAAGCCGCCAAGCAGCACCCCATCTACACCACCACAATCTCCCCCAGCCTCCCCCACCAGCCCACACAAGCAAAAGCCTCCACTGCCTCCGGCTGCCTGCGGCCCTCCCTGCACTGGCCAGCGGGCCTTTCTAAACCTAAGGCTGTCCTAAGCCCTGAGCCTCCACTGGGCCCAGGCTCCCCCACTTACTGCAGCCCCAGGGCCCGGCCCAGCTTCTGCCCCCACACTTCCACAGGTGCTGGCTCTCTCCAGTGCCAAGGCCTCCAAGATGTTGTCCCTGAGCCCCAACAAGGCAGGTACCTTCCTCCTGGCTCTCTGCCTGGTCTCTGAGGCGCCATGAACCAGTGGCCCCGCCACCAGGACCAACACCAACAGCTGCACTCTGAGTGTGCCCAGTGCTCACACCATCCAGGGCTGACCCTGACCCCTCCTAACTGCACGACAGGTCTGACCCCTTATGCAGACGAGGAAAGGAGGCTGAGTTCCTGTCCCAGGTCACAGGGCTCCTAAGTGGCTGGCTGGGCTGTGAACCTGGGCAGGGACTCTGTCCCCCGCCCCTCACACTGACCTCTGCTGAGCTCCAGGAAATGGCTGCCTGAACCATCATCCTGGTGAGCTGGGCGGGAGAGCAGGGGAGGGACGAGACGCGACACAGCAAGGGCACTGGACCACCCCAACGCAGGAGCACCTTTCTCCTTGGGTGCCAGCTCGGCCAGACCTGACCACTCTGCCCAGGTGGCCTCTTCCTGTCAAGACACTCCCAACCCCAGGGTCCAGACACCCAGTGGCCACAGAGCCTTAGTATGGTTCTCTGAGATGTGGCTATTCTGCCACTGGTCTCATACGGCTTTCTGGCCTAGCTGGCCACTGGGCTGGGCAGATGCCCACCTCTCCCAGATCCACCTTCCTTCCAGCCCTGCTCACTGCCTCCAGGCAGCCAGACCCAGGTCTCCAAGGCCAGGGGAGGAGGCTCACAGCCCGGAGCGGACACCTGGGGAGATGTGGTCTGGGGCAACACCACACATGCGCAGAGAGGTAGAGCACTGCCCGCCCACAGAGCCGCCCATGGACTTAGCCCAGCAAACCCAGACCTGCGGGCATCTACCTGAACAGAACAGGGGAACCTACTAGAACAGTTGAGGAGAAAATTCTGACACTATATACCAGGCTGCCAGAGGCAAGGATGACAGAGATCCGCATCTTGACTAATTAGCCACATCCACAGAACTGAGGATCCCAACAAGGAGAAAGGACAAGGCTGCCTTGGGACCTCCCCAAACATGTGGCCAGCCCTCCCCCGCACATCCACCCAGCTCCAGGCCTTACCTGTGTTGTTCCCATGCACATTTCCCACTATTCGAATGGCCACTGGTTTCAGGGGCACCAGGAATTCAAGAACATTGTTCTGCAAGGACAAGTTTTGCCCCTTATCAGTCCCCCAAGAAACCATGCAATCCGATAAAGAGATAAGGAGTAAAGTGTTGGATCAGAAAAGATAACCAAGTGATCATGGTTTTTCTCCTTCCTTTAAGTCACACTCATCTCTCCTCCACCATAAAGTAAGAAAAACTGGGAAATAAAAACTGAAGAAGAAACGAATAATGTAATTATAAAATAGTAATATTAGCAGCAGCAATTTAAGGCATTACATCTGGTCTTTTGTTCCTAAGGAGTTGTTTTTTTGTTTCTTGTTTTCTTAAATACTTAGGGTTAAAGCTGGCTTTTCTTACTTGTCTATAAAGCACGGATATTTGTCTATGTTAATCACAGTGACAAACCTAAAGTTCCACTGTAGGGAGGCCTCCGACCTTCTTAACTACTCCCTTCTCTGGACATGTGTGAGATTTAAACACATTTTTAAAAATATGTGAACATTCAGGGTATAAAATTATAACAAATACTAAAAAGTACAAATCAGGAAACCAAATTGGTTCCTAATTCCTAGGCCAGCTCACTCTTCCTGGCTCCTTCTGCAAAACAAAAGCCGCAGATCCATTTCCCAACTGGGTACTGGGGTAAGCCCTTGAGGCCCTGCCCTGACGTGGCTTGTCCTACAAGGTGACAGAAGGACAGAAGGACACATCCAGGTGCTCCAGGTCAGTGGAATAAGCCCATCCAAGTTCTGAGCTTTCGCATTACTGCATCCAAGTTTGCAATTACCAGATTCTTTCCAAATTTTCCCCTTCCCAGAGGAAAGCCAGCATGGTGGGTCACACACAAAGCTAGGTTCCTCTGGGGATGAAGCCATGTCCTGCTCCACACCTGGGCTTTTCTACTGACTGCGGCACCTTGGGGGTCTTCCCTGTCATCATGTTCTTTTCTGTGATACATCATCTTACACCATTTTCACGTGTCCCCGTGAGTTAACCCAGGTTTAACCTGGCACTGGTATCATTTGGGCTAGTGACTCTTTGTTGTGGGGTCTGTCCTGTGTCTGGCAGGGCTTACACAGCACACCTCACCTGGTCTCTGTTCACTAGAGGCCAGCAGCCCCCCACAGATGTTACCATCAAGAGCACCTCTGACCAAGGCCAGATGTTGTGCAGGGGTAGACCACTCCCCTCCAAAACTACGGACACACCACTTCCCCAGAAATGGAGCTTCAGGGTTGATTTGGGTTTTTGTTCTTATCAATGACTGCAAAACAACACGTTGAGTTATAAATAATAACAGGAAGGCTGCAAGAACGTTCCCGCATCCAGGCTCTGGTGTGCCGGGATTCACCTGGGGGCAAAGCCCTGGCCAGGCACCAGCTCCGCAAAGGCCT
>NW_026692605.1:0-60185 GCF_021218885.2 Marmota monax
CAGCCCTTTCAGACCACAGAGCTGCTCATTGGGGGTCTTTTTTGGCTCTGCCCACGTGACCCAGACAACCGGCCTCAAGAGCAGGAGGAGTGGGGGAGGTTGAGAGGCTTGTGGGAACCTGGTGGTGGCAGTTGGGCTCTGAGGGGTTTTCCTGAGGAGCTATGTGGTGTGGTGTGTGTGTGTTCTAAAAATAAAGTTCATTTCTTTTGACAAGTGGCTCCTGAATTGTGCCCAGCCAGACTGCGGCATTTGGTGGCTCACACGGGGAATGACTGAGGGTAAGTAATAAGGTAAACTGCTCGCCCCTGAGGGCAGAGCGAGAGGATGGGTAGCCATTTTAAGATTCTTCTTTTGTTTTGCTTCACTTTGGTTTTAAGTTGCCTGTTCCTGGAGATGTGTAAGATGGAAGAAAAACCACTCACATCTGAGGAACAGATAGGGAGAAAGGACGGATGGACATTTCAGGAGGATAGAAAGGCTATAATGATTTTCTGTTGTTCCAATTTTGTTTCATTCTGTTTTAGTTTTGTTTGGCGTTATCTTGTTGGGTTGTATTATAGTTATAGTAGAAATATTCAAATAAAAGAGAAGGCCTCTCGAACTAGTCAGACAGAGGAAAAAATTCAAGTAAAAGAGAAGGCCTCTCAAACAGACAGAGAAAGAAAGTTTAGAGCAGAAAAAGCCATCAGGGGGAAAGTTAAAACAGGAGACTGCTATTAACACCTTTCTATCACCAGAGGACGTAAGTGTCCAACCAACAAGGCCACCTCCATATGCTGGGAGGCCCCCAACCCCCGCAGTTGATAGATGGGATCCTGAGACAGGATCTCAAATATTAACATGCCCTGTGTTTGAGGCAGGAGAGAAGCAAAATCACAATGCTTTAAATTTCAAAACAGTGAAGCAACTAAAAGAGGCTGTAACAACCTATGGTCCTCAAGCACCCTTCACTGTAAGCATGGTGGAATCCATTACCAACTTGAACATGACGCCAGCAGATTGGGCTAGTATGTGTAAAGCTGTGCTAAATGGAAGACAATACCTGTTATGGAAGGTTGCCAATGGGGAATTTTGCAAGGAGATGGCTAGGCGAAATGCAGCAGCTGTTTATCCTCAGAGAAATCTAGATATGTTGTTAGGAAAGGGACCTTATGAGGATCAGCAGCAACAAATTGCATATGATCCTGGTGTATACGCACAAATTGCTGTAGATGTGGTTAGGGCATGGAAGACTTTACAAGGACATGGAGATTTACAAGATCAATTATCTAAGGTAATACAAGGAGCTAATGAAGCTTACGCTGATTTTTTTTTATAGATAGGCTTATTCAAAGAGCTACCAGAGTTTTTGGGAATACAGAACAAGCAATGCCATTAATAAAACAACTGGCTTATGAGCAAGCAAATTGTTGGTGCAGATAAGTCATTAGACCATGGAAACATGAAGATTTAAACACATATTAAATTATGTAGAGACATTAATGGACAAGGGCAAGTCATGGCAGCTGCAGTACAAGAGGTTTTAGATGCCAGTCCAAAAATATGCTACAATTGTGAACAAACAGGACATTTTAAAAGGAATTACCCCATAGGAGGAGGGTTTAACAAAACTAGGTATCAAAGGAGTAGAATACCAGGTATTTGCCCACGATGCCATAGAGGGAGACATTGGGCTAATGAATGCCATTCTCAAACCACCATAGAGGGTACTCCATTATCAAAAAATGAACAAGAACCAGGTGTTTATCCACGATATCGTGGAGAAAGGCATCAGGCTCCGTTGCCAAAAAATGGACAGGGGGGACCAATGCTCCAGGGCCCAAGACCACAAATATACGGAGCACTGGACGAACCCAGCAACCCCATCAGGGTAGTGCCCAGGACACATTGTCCATTAGATCCCTCATCAGACAAACCAGAGGGAGGGCAGGGTTGGACATCTGCACCTCTGCCAGAGCAGTACTAACTCCAGAAATGGGAGTTCAAATAATTCCCACAGGGTTAAAAGGGCCTCTTCCCCAAGGAAGAGTAGGCTTATTATTGGGACTCACTTCTTCTACTCTAAAAGGACTTATGATAAGTCCTGAGGTAATTGATCCCGATTATGAAGGTGAAATAAAAATTATAGCCAGTTCTCCAAAGGGTATATCAGTAATTTCACCAGGAGATAGAATAGCACAGTTACTAATAATACCCAGCCTACATGATAAATTTTCCAGTCATACTGTAGAAAGAGGTTCCAGGGGATTAGGCTCCACAGGTGTAGATTGGGCTATGCTTTCTTTAAATTTAGATTCTTGCCCAAGGCTAAAACAAAATATTCAAGGACAAGAATTTAATGGGCTACTGGATACAGGTGCAGAACTTAGCATCATCTCTCGTCAAGAATGGCCAAAACATTGGCCATTACAACAAGCCACTCAAATGCTTTGAGACCTAGGAGTGGAGACTAATCCCCATAGAAGTGCAATGGTATTCGATTGGAAGGAACCTGAAGGATGTGAATGAACTATACAGCCATATGTATTGGATCATCTTCCCATAAATTTATGGGGACGAGATTTCCTAGATCAATTAGGTTTGACATTAACAAATAACAACCAAAATGCACCCACTATTATGACTAGACAAGGTTTTAGGAAAGGAAAAGGATTAGAAAAACAAGAACGAGGTATAGCAGCACCAATACAAATAGATCAAGGAATGGACAGACATGGGCTGGATTTTCAGAAAGGGCCACTGAGACAATAAAAATTACTTGGAAATCAGAAAGACCAATATGGGTTCCTCAGTGGCCCCTGACTAAAGAAAAGATACAAGCAGCCCATGACCTGGTCAAACAACAATTAGTGGAAGGACATATACAACCTTCCGTATCTCCCCATAATACTCCCATTTTTGTCATCAAAAAGAAATCTGGTAACTGGAGATTATTGCAAGATTTAAGAGCCATTAATAATGAGATGATTATTATGGGACCTGCTCAATCAGGGATTCCTCAATTGTCTGCTTTGCCAAAAACCTGGTATGTTTTAGCTATAGATATTAAAGATTTTTTTTTTTTTAATTCCAATTCATCCTGAGGATAGTCGACATTTTGCATTTACTATCCCTGCACTGAATCATGAAGGTATTGATCAGAGATATGAATGGAAATTACTCCCTCAAGGGATGGCTAACAGCCCCACTATGTGTCAAATTTATATTAACAAAGTAATCCAGCCACTTAGAAATCAAAATCCTGAACTACAAATATTTCACTATATGGATGATGTATTATTAGCACACAAAGATAAAAACACATTGCTAGAATGTTATGCCACACTTACAAACTTATTAAAAAATTATAATCTGGAGATAGCAATAGATAAAGTACAATTAAATTTTCCAATTAATTATTTAGGAGTTCTATTATCCTCAACCATGGTCTGTCCACCAAAAATTCAAATACGAGTAGATCAACTCAAATCACTTAACGACTGTCAAAAGTTATTAGGAGACATAAATTGGACAAGGCCTTATCTAGGTATACCAACAGGAGAGTTGGGACCTTTATTTGATATCCTAAAAGGTCCATCAGATCCAAATTCACCCGAATGTTAATGCCTAAAGCAAGAAAGACATTAAAAATCATTGAAACATATATGGAAAATATGCATTTGGATAGAATTGATATAAGTTTGCCTTTATTATTTATTATACTACCAACAAAAAATATTCCTACAGGAGTATTTTGGCAAGAAGTTCCATTATTATGGATACATTTATCTTATTCTCCTAACACTATTCTTACTAAGTATCCTGAGGCTGTAGGACAATTAATACTCAAAGGAATAAAAGCAGCAAAGGGAGTGTTTGGAATTTCTCCCAATAAAATTATTACTCCATATACTATGAATCAAATTGATGAGTTAGCTAATGAGTTAAATACTTGGGCAATAATCATGTGCAAATCTAATGTTTCGAGATTTTGGAGGGAAGATGGCGGCTAGGGGAGTGCATTGCCCCCGTGTGCCGCGTCACTCTGTGGGAGTATGACAAGTCAGGACGGCTAAAGGCTATCTTGTTAGGAATTTCCAGCAATAGTGGGGTGCTCCATAACCTGGAGGAAGGATTTCCATTGCACGAGGATTGGCTACGTGGACTCAAACGCAAGAGATTTGTCACACGGAGGGTAACACTGCTTATTCAGCAAATCGCCCCGCGGCTAGAGTCTGCAGCGTGCGCTGGGAAACGAGGAGGAGATAGTGGTGCAGGGATACAGCACTGCAGTTTCTGCCAGCCATGCAAGCACCGTACTCAGTGCTGAATTCTGGGTTCGAGATGGGGGAAGGAAGCGGTCCATTTCGGTTCTCCACACCAGTCAGACCACAGAGGAGGCCAGCGGCCACCATCTTGGAAAGCTGACGTCACCATCCCTGTTTTCGACTGACCACAGCTCATTCAGCCATAGATCAGGTAATTTCAGGCTGCCATTCGCCTGCGGCTTGCAGACAGATTACTCAGGCTCAGTGCCTGAGTGCTTCTTGGAGCCTGCTCTTATCAGAGCATACACCGAGCACAGAGCGGCCGAGTTCCGGCTCCCGGAACTGCCCTGGCCCAGGGCTAAGGAGCCCACAGAAACTGCTTCTTGGAGCCTGCTCTTATCAGAGCATACACCAAGCACGGAGCGGCTGAGTTCCGGCTCCCGGAACTGCTCTGGACCAGGGCTAAGGAGCCCGCGGAAACTGCTTCTCAGTCCGGGTCCTGCTGAGGGCCAGTCAGGACTCACCGTTTGCTTTGGTTACCTGGCAAAGGGAACGAAATGGTGCCATTCACATAGGATACCAACATGGCAGAGATCTGATGTCATCAGAAAGCGGCGGAGGAGAGAACTTCATCAATACCAGCGGTGACAGAAACAGTTGGTCTACTGGTAGGGAGGGTGAGGCACAGACACCCGAGTCTCTCTCGATTTGTTGTCGAGCCAGAGGGGAGGAGCCGGGCCGCTGCCTGCGCCCGGAGTAGGCCCAGTGGCTCGCCGGCGTGGTGATCGCGTGACCCCAATTGGAGAGGGTGTGGAGCGGAGCTGCCACCCACGCCCGCAAGGTGGGCAGACCCGCGACCCAGTGATACACGGGCGTGGTAGGAGGGGCAGGGCAGAGCCACCGCCCGCGCCTGCAAGGTAAGCAGACCTGCGACAGACTGGCGGGTCAGGCCCAGCAGCCTGCCAACATGGTACACACATCACCCCAACTGGAGTAGGGGCAGAGCATAGCCTTCGCCCGCCCCCGGATCAGGCCCCGCCGGTGTGGTGGTCACGTGAACCCAATTGGAGTGGGGGCGGAGCGGAACCGCCACCCATGCCCGCAGGGTGAGCAGACCTGCGACCAACCTGCAGATCAGGCCCAGCGGTCGGCAGGCGTGGTAGGAGGGGCAAGGCAGAGCCGCTGACCGCGCCTGCAAGGTAGGCAGACCTGCGACAGACCGGCGGATCAGGCCCAGGAGCCTGCCGGAGTGGTACACACGTCACCCCAATTGGAGTAGGGGCAGAGCAGAGTCACCACCCGTGCCAGGAACAGGCCCAGCGACCTGCCAGCGTGGTAGTCACAACACCCCAATTGGAGTAGGGGCAGAGCAGAGCCACCACCCGTGCCCGAAAGGTGGGCAGACCTGCGACCGACCAGCGGGACAGGCCCAGTGGCCTGCCGGTGCGACAGACACGTCACCCGATTTGGAGTAGGGGCAGAGCAAAGCCGCCGCCCGCGCCTGCAGGGTAGGCAGACCTGCAGCCAACCGGCGGATCAGGCCCGGTGGCCTGCCAGCGTGATACACTTGTCACCCCAATTGGAGTAAGGAGAGAGCAGACCCGCCGCCCGCGCCTGCAAGGTAGGCAGACCGCTGCCCAACCCTGCAAGGGAGACTTTTCAACTATACAAGAGCAACATAAATATATAGGAGAAAAAAACATTTCAAAAACACAACAGTTTCACCAAGCAGAAAGAAATGCAAGCAGTATGAAAAGACAAGGAAAGAAAGGACCACAAGCAATGCAGGTCAACTCAACTTTAGAAGAGGTAACAGCTGCAGCAGATGGAATGTCAGATACAGAATTCAGGATATACATGTTTCAGAAGATCTGGAGTATCAAGGAAGACATTAGACAGCAAAATCAGACAATGAAAGATCACTTCGACAATGAATTACACAAACAAAACCAGGAAGCAAAGGATCCACTATACAGGGAGATAGAGGTTCTAAAAAACAAACAAACAGAAATCCTAGAAATGCAGGAAGCAATAAACCAACTTAAAAACTCAATGGAGAATACTACCAGCAGAGTAGAACACTTAGAAGATAGAACATCAGACAATGAAGACAAAGTATTTCAACTTGAAAAGAACATAGAGAGCTCAGCAAGACTGTTAAGAAACCATGAGCAGAACATCCAAGAAATATGGGATAACATTAAGAGACCAAACTTAAGAGTCATTGGGATACAGGAAGTTACAGAACTCCAAACCAAAGGAATGAGGAATCTATTCAATGAAATAATACGAGAAAACTTCCCAGACTTGAAGAATGAGACAGAATCCCAAATCCTAGAAGCCTACAGGACGCCGAATGTGCAAAATCATAAGAGATCCACACCTGGACACATTATAATGAAGATGCCCAACATACAGAATAAGGAGAGAATTTTAAAAGCTACAAGAGAAAGGAAGCAGATTACATTTAGGGGTAAGCCAATCAGGATAACAGCTGATTTTTCAACACAGACTCTGAAAGCTAGAAGATCCTGGAATAACATATTTCAAACACTGAAAGAAAATGGGTTCCAACCAAGAATTGTGTATCCAGCGAAATTAAGCTTCAGGATGGAAGATGAAATTAAAACCTTCCACGATAAACAAAAGTTTAAAGAATTTGCAGCTAGAAAACGATCTCTTCAAAACATCCTCAGCAAAACATTACAGGAAGAGGAAATGGAAAATAACAATGAAAACCAACAGTGGGAGGTAGGACACTAAAGGGGGGAAAATAACCAAGAGCAAAACAAACCATGTTTAGTAACATAAATAAACAAATATGGCTGGAAGAACAACCCATATCTCAATAATAACCCTAAATGTTAATGGCTTAAACTCACCAATCAAGAGACACAGGTTAGTAGAATGGATCACAAAACAAGACCCAACAATATGCTGCCTACAGGAGACGCATTTGATAGGAAAAGACATACATAGGCTGAAGGTGAAAGGTTGGGAAAAATCATATCACTCATATGGACTTCGGAAACAAGCAGGAGTGTCCATACTCATATCAAATAAAATAGATTTCAAGCCAAACTTAATCAAAAGGGATAAAGAGGGACACTACATACTGCTTAAGGGAACCATACACCAACAAGACATAACAATCATAAATATTTATGCCCCAAACAATGGTGCAGCTATGTTCATCAAACAAACTCTTCTCAAGTTCAAGAGTCTAATAGACCACCATACCATAATCATGGGAGACTTCAACACACCTCTCTCGCCACTGGACAGATCTTCCAAACAAAAGTTGAATAAGGAAACTATAGAACTCAATAACACAATTAATAACCTAGACTTAATTGACATATAAAGAATATACCACCCAACATCAAGCAGTTACACTTTTTTTCTCAGAAGCACATGGATCCTTCTCAAAAATAGATCATATATTATGTCACAGGGCAACTCTTAGACAATATAAAGGAGTAGAGATAATACCATGCATCTTATCTGATCATAATGGAATGAAACTGAAAATCAACGATAAAAGAAGGAAGGAAAAAGCATACATCACTTGGAGAATGAACAATAGGTTACTGAATGATCAATGGGTTACAGAAGACATCAAGGAGGAAATTAAAAAATTCTTAGAGATAAATGAAAACACAGACACAACATATCGGAATCTATGGGACACATTGAAAGCAGTTCTAAAAGGAAAATTCATTGCTTGGAGTTCATTCCTTAAAAAAAGAAAAATACCAACAAATAAATGATCTCATACTTCATCTCAAAATCCTAGAAAAAGAAGAGCAAAACAACAGCAAAAGAAGTAGAAGGCAAGAAATAATTAAAATCAGAGCTGAAATTAATGAAATCGAAACAAAAGAAACAATTGAAAAAATTGACAAAACTAAAAGTTGGTTCTTTGAAAAAATAAACAATCAACAGACCCTTAGCCATGCTAGCGAAGAGGAGAGAGAACTCAAATTACTAGCATACGGGATGAAAAAGGCAATATCACAACAGACACTTCAGAAATACAGAAGATAATCAAAAATTATTTTGAATCCTTATACTCCAATAAATTAGAAGATAGTGAAGGCATAGATAAATTTCTTAAGTCATATGATCTGCCCAGATTGAGTCAGGAGGATATAGACAACCTAAACAGACCAATATCAATTGAGGAAATAGAAGAAACCATCAAAAGACTACCAACTAAGAAAAGCCCAGGAATGGATGTGTATACAGCAGAGTTTTACAAAACCTTTAAAGAAGAACTAATACCAATACTTTTCAAGGTACTTCAGTAAATAGAAAAAGAGGGAGAACTTCCAAATTCATTCTACGAGGCCAACATCACCCTGATACCTAAACCAGACAAAGACACTTCAAAGAAAGAAAACTACAGACCAATATCTCTAATGAACCTAGAAGCAAAAATCCTCAATAAATTTCTGGTGAATCGGATACAAAAACATATCAAAAAAATTGTGCACCATGATCAAGTAGGATTCATCCCTGGGATGCAAGGCTGGTTCAATATACGGAAATCAATAAATGTTATTGACCACATCAATAGACTTAAAAATAAGAACCATATGATCATCTCGATAGATGCGGAAAAAGCATTCGACAAAGTACAGCATCCCTTTATGTTCAAAACTCTAGAAAAACTAGGGATAACAGGAACATACCTCAATATTGTAAAAGCAATCTATGCTAAGCCTCAGGCTAGCATCATTCTTAATGGAGAAAAATTGAAGCCATTCCCTCTAAAATCTGGAACAAGACAGGGATGCCCCCTCTCTCCTCTTCTGTTCAACATAGTTCTCGAAACACTGGCCAGAGCAATTAGACAGACGAAAGAAATTAAAGGCATCAAAATAGGAAAAGAAGAACTTAAATTATCACTATTTGCAGATGACATGATTCTATACCTAGCAGACCCAAAAGGGTCTACAAAGAAACTATTAGAGCTAATAAATGAATTCAGCAAATTGGCAGGATATAAAATCAACACGCATAAATCAAAGGCATTCCTGTATATCAGTGACAAATCCTCTGAAATGGAAATGAGGACAACCACTCCATTCACAATATCTTCAAAAAAAAATAAAATACTTGGGAATCAACCTAACAAAAGAGGTGAAAGACTTATACAATGAAAACTACAGAACCCTAAAGAGAGAAATAGAAGATCTTAGAAGATGGAAAAATATACCCTGTTCATGGATAGGCAGAACTAACCTCATCAAAATGGCGATATTACCAAAAGTTCTCTATACGTTTAATGCAATGCCAATCAAAATCCCAACAGCATTTCTTGTAGAAATAGAGAAAGCAATCATGAAATTCATATGGAAAAATAAAAGACCCAGAATAGCAAAAACAATGCTAAGCAGGAAGTGTGAATCAGGCGGTATAGCGATACCAGACTTCAAGCTATACTACAGAGCAATAGTAACAAAAACAGCATGGTACTGGTACCAAAATAGGCGGGTGGACCAATGGTACAGAATAGAGGACACAGAAACCAATCCACAAAACTACAACTATCTTATATTTGATAAAGGGGCTAAAAGCATGCAATGGAGGAAGGATAGCATCTTCAACAAATGGTGCTGGGAAAACTGGAAATCCATATGCAACAAAATGAAACTGAATCCCTTTCTCTTGCCATGCACAAAAGTTAATTCAAAATGGATCAAGGAGCTTGATATCAAATCAGAGACACGGCGTCTGGTAGAAGAAAAAGTTGGCTACGATCTACATTCTGTGGGGTCGGGCTCCAAATTCCTCAATAGGACACCCATAGCACAAAAGTTAATAACTAGATTCAACAAATGGGACTTACTCAAACTAAAAATTTTTTTCTCAGCTAAAGAAACAATAAGAGAGGTAAATAGAGAGCCTACATCCTGGGAACAAATCTTTACTCCTCACACTTCAGATAGAGCCCTAATATCCAGAGTATACAAAGAACTCAAAAAATTAGACAATAAGAGAACAAACAACCCAATCAACAAATGGGCCAAGGACCTGAACAGACACTTCTCAGAGGAGGACATACAATCAATCAACAAGTACATGAAAAAATGCTCACCATCTCTAGCAGTCAGAGAAATGCAAATCAAAACCACCCTAAGATACCATCTCACTCCAGTAAGATTGGCAGCCATTATGAAGTCAAACAACAACAAGTGCTGGTGAGGATGTGGGAAAAAGGGTACACTTGTACATTGCTGGTGGGACTGCAACTTGGTGCAGCCAATTTGGAAAGCAGTATGGAGATTTCTTGGAAAGCTGGGAATGGAGCCACCATTTGACCCAGCTATTCCCCTTCTCGGTCTATTCCCTAAACACCTAAAAAGAGCATGCTACAGGGACACTGCTACATCGATGTTCATAGCAGCACAATTCACAATAGCAAGACTGTGGAACCAACCTAGATATCCTTCAATAGACGAATGGATAAAAAAAAAAATGTGGCATTTATACACAATGGAGTATTACTCTGCATTAAAAAATGACAAAATCATAGAATTTGCAGAGAAATGGATGGCATTAGAGCAGATTATGCTAAGTGAAGCTAGCCAATCCCAATGCCAAATGTCTTCTTTGATATAAGGAGAGTAACTAAGAACAGAGTAGGGATGAAGAGCATGAGAAGAAGATTAACATTAAACAGGAATGAGAGGTGGGAGGGAAAGGGAGAGAGAAGGGAAATTGCATGGAAATGGAAGGAGACCCTCAGGGTTATACAAAAGTACATACAAGAGGAAGTGAGGGGAAAGGGAAAAATAATACAAGGGGGAGAAATGAATGACAGTAGACGGGGTAGAGAGAGAAGAGGGGAGGGGAGGGGAGGGGGGATAGTAGAGGATAGGAAAGGCAGCAGAACACAACAGACACTAGTATGGCAATATGTAAATCAATGGATGTGTAACTGATGTAATTCTGCAATCTGTATATGGGGTAAAAATGGGAGTTCATAACCCACTTGAATCAAAGTGTGAAATATGATATATCAAGAAATTTGTAATGTTTTGAACAACCAACAATAAAAATTTTAAAAAAAATCTAATGTTTCATTTGATAACCACTTACCATCTAATCCTTTATTGTCTTTTTGGTCATTGCATCCTGTAATTTTTCCAAAAATGACAAGAAAAACACCTATCATGAATGCTCCAAATATATTCACTGATAGGTCAAATAATGGTACAGCAGCAATAGTTACACCTGATCAAATTTTACATTTTTAGTACCCAAACAATCAGCTCAAAAGGTAGAGCTTAATACAGTGTTTCAAGCTTTTGTGATGTTTAAAGATGCTGTACTTAATTTATTTTCCGATAGTCAGTATATAGTTAATGCTATAGTATCCCTTGAAGATGCTGGTAGGATTTCCCCTTCCTCTACTGTTTTCTCTTTGCTTTCCACTATACAAAGTCTAATCTGGGACAGAAAAGATCCATTCTTTATAGGACATATCAGGGCACATACAGGATTCCCTGAAGCCCTTAGTTTGGGCAATGATTTAGCAGATAAAACTACACATGACATACATATTTTCTCTACACTAGAAGAAGCTACAAATTTTCATAAAAAGTTCCATGTCAATGCTAATACTTTACAAAAGCATTTTAAAATAACTAAGGAACAAGCTAGACAAATAATAAAACAATGTCAAAATTGTGTGACATTTTTACCACAAGTTAATCTGGAATCAATCCTAGAGTACTGATACCTAACAATATTTGGCAGATGGATGTCACACACTTGCCAGAACTTGTAAAATTAAAATATTTGCATGTTACAGTTGATACTTCTTCCGGAGTTTTGATGGGCTCCCTTCATGCCGGAGAAAAAACTAAATATATTATAGCTCATTGCTTACAAATTTTTGCCACTGTGGGCATTCCAAAACAGTTAAAAACAGATAATGCCCCTGGTTATACTTCTATCTCTTTTAAACAATTTTGCTCAACATTTGGCATTACTCATATAACAGGAATCCCATACAATCCACAGGGACAAGGCATACTTGAAAGAGCTCATCAAACTATTAAAATGTACTTATTAAAGCAAAAAGAAGGAACTGGGAAAGGGTATATATTCCCCACAGATAAACTTAAAATAACCCTTTTTACTCTAAACTTTTTAAATTTGGATTCATCAGGACTTAGTGCTGCGGAAAGGCATATGTGTCCAAAAAATGTACATAAGCCCAAGGTACTTTGGAAGGATATTCTAACAGGACAATGGAAAGGTCCTGACCCAGTAATTGTCTGGAGTCGGGGGTCTGTTTGTGTGTTTCCACAGGGAGAACAGCAGCCAATTTGGATTCCAGAGAGATTAACTAAAGTGATTTCTACAGACCAAAAAGAAGATGATTTGGCTCAAATTCATAACAGCTGATATCCAAAACTCCAGTTTGGCTATCCTTACATCTGTGACAGAACCAGAATGCTTTTTTCAATATCTATTTTATTATTACCCTTTCCCACATCATGAAGTTCTATTTTGTTTTTTGAGCTCATACAGACCTAGGTTAATGTTTTGCTGATCAGTTCTATTTTTTGACTACAGAGTTTTTAAACATTGCAATGGAGATTTCACCTGTAAAAAGTTATAAGGCTTTTACTATTATGTTATGTGTTGTATGTATTATATTATGTGTGCACACTTGTGTTTTATGTTGTATGTTTGTACATGTCCATATATCATATATGATGAGCGCTAATGAAAAAATGGATCCAAATTTTTTTATTCATGTGATTTAAATGGTTTAATTTAAATTGTGTAAACAGCTGTTGAGGATTGTTTTAATATATGAACAAAAAAGATATTAACAGATCTGTTTGTTTACTTTCACCTTTCCTTTTCATTATATTTAATAATTCTGTTCAAGATAATGTAAATTGTTCAGAAAATTGTTTTTCTTTTAATGCCTTCTGGAATGTTACATAATTTTTTTTCGTTAGCCATTATTGCCAGAATTCCTATCTTCATCCCAGTGCCGGTGAAGACAAAGGTAAAACCAATGTACAGCTTCTGCAATAGCCATCACTGAACTGCGTGCTGAACTTGCCTGGACTATGTATCACTTGTATGCATTGTGAACTCACTTGTATGCATTGTGTACTATCTGTTGGTGCAGCGACTTGTGGTAGTGTTGGGGTATTTTTGCTGATGGTGTCATCGGTGGTACAATTTTTCCAAAAGGAGCCGTCAATTGGCTTGGTGTATCTTCCTCCCTTCTGCTTGTCACGGTTGTTCAGCTAAAATTTGGGGGCCAACAGAGGTGAGGCAAAGAACCTCACCCCCCTCCCACTGGTACAAAGACCTATCCACCAGGTGTGGCTGTATGCTGGACCAGTAGTCAATGAAGGGTAAGATACAATTGCAATGGTACCAACCTAAGACAGGAGGCTGATGCCTTGAGGTCAGCTCATCTGATGACGGGTAACAACCATATGTACTATTGGACAACCTAAGGCAGGCACGGTCCCTAAGCCACATGCTTGTTGTTTAAACAGAGGGGGAGATGTTGAGAGCCACAGCCTAAGGGGCCCCAGCAAACTTCCAGCTACCAGTTGATGATTGGCTCACAGCAGCCCCAGCAAACTTCTAGCTGCCAACTGATTGACTCCTCTGCGGTGATTCTCATTGGGCTGTTTCCCCGCCCTTTCAGACCACAGAGCTGCTCATTGGGGGACTTTTTTTGGCTCTGCCCACATGACCCAGCCAATCGGCCTTAAGAGCAGGAGGAGTAGGGGAGGTTGAGAGGCTTGTGGGAAGCTGGTGGTGGCAGTTGGGCTCTGAGGGTTTTTTTCTGAGGAGCTGTGTGGTGTGGTGTGTGTGTTCTAAAAATAAAGTTTGTTTCTTTTGACAAGTGGCTCCTGAATTGTGCCCAGCCAGACTGCGGCACCCACTTGGAACCCAGAGCTCCACAAGGGATGGGATTCTGCATCTGTCTCTGCTAAATACCCAGCAGCTGATTGACTATCTGATGCAAAACTGTTTTTACCCCGTATCCCTTAAAGTGGGAATACCATGTGGGAGGTGCCCTGGGTTGGTACAAGTTGGGCACACAAGGCCCGGTGGTGTCAATCACTGGCCCCAGCTCGAAGGAACATGCCAAGCAGCTCAATAAAGGCCACTTAATATGGAGAATGAGTAGCCGAGCGCTTAGAGGTGTTGGAGCAAATGGGGTAAGAAGACCCCAGACACATACATCTCCCACAGAGATTATCAACAGCCAGAAGCCACCACCATTGAGGCTGGTGGGGGAAAGAGGTGGCACCACCAGAGCCCACAAGTTTGAACCCCCAGGTTGGAGCTAGAGAAGCTCTGGGTTGTCACAACAGTAGTTGGTGACCAAAGAGGGAGGGGCTGGCAATGGGCACTGGACCCAAGAAACAACTCAAAGGGGTAGATGGACGCAGGCTCCCCTGCTCTCCAGGGTAGGAGCATATGCGTGGGGGAGAAGATGGCATGGCGAGATGGGAAGCCAGAGAAGAATGAGAGGCCAGACTTGACCTTCTAGAACTTTCTAAGAACCATCCATGAGATGGCGCCCATCTCTTACAAGGGCAATGACCTAACACCTTCCTCCAGGCCACTTCTTCTGAGGGTTCCATCTCCACACATGGGATGCCAGTCTTCCTTGGGAACTGTTGGAAATGGACCAACCACACTCAAATCATAGACATTGCTGAGGGAGAAGCATGTGCAGCTAGGGAGCCTGGGAGTGGAGTGCCTCTTCCTGTCTGGACTGGACTTGTGCACCCCCACTTGGCGAGGGCTGGGTACACAGTCCTGGGCTGCCTGTGTGCTTACATCCCGGGATCAGATTGCTACAGACTGACCTAGGGTGGCTTGGTGGGGACAGATGGCCCCATGACCCATCGCCCTTCAGCAGGCTAGCTTGGGCTGCTTCAGTTGAGAACAGCTTATTTTCTCCCCTCTTGTATCTAAAGCAGAGGGACAACACAGTGTGCTGCACCGACCTCTTACGGAGAAGCCAACATACCCCTAGGTGAGTTTGGAGTGATGAGGGCTTGGGGATCTGTTCCCCAGAAAATGCCCTCAATGCAGATAACAATGTCCCCCACCTAACTCTCCGCAGGGCCACCTCCATTCCAGGGTTAGTCTAGGAAATGTGTGAAGCCCACCTCCCCTCACCTCAAATTAGGGTAGTTCTGGGAGATCATCCTGGGCCAGAGCTCTCCATGGGTCAGCAGAGGCCTCTGACAGGTGCATTACCCTCTAGTTTCTCCAAGGGTAGCCCACTCTTCTGCCTCCAATTCCACATGGGTTGTATTCCTGAGGTCCCCTCAGAACTCAGCCTTCCACCTGTGCCACTTGCTATGAGAAGGATCTGATACCTCTTCAATATTTACCAGCATGCCACTACTTCCATGAAAACCACCAGCTTTCTGGGGAGAAATCCTGATTTCATGTCAGCCAGCTTCCATGGTGCCAATTATTCCTACCATGGCAATTCCAAACTACCACCTGGAAGTCTCTGCATGTGAACTCGGCGAGAGATCTGCAAAATCCCTAATCAATAGGAGCTGACTCTGGGAGAACGCTTTTCCTGGGCCAGCCTTCCCATGCATGTGTCAGTGGAACAAAAATATCTTGAAGCAACCTGTGTCTACTTTCTTGCCTTACTAGTGAATGGATTTTCTGTTTAAGCTGCAGTCTGAAATGGTTGAGTGGACACTTTGGCAGAACAGGCAGGAGCTGAGAGCTAGAACAGGGCAGTGTTAGGGGCAGGAAACCTGCTGCCTCCACCTGGATCCCTCAAGGTATTTTAACACCAAGAAGTTGGCAAAGAATCCTTGTCCAGTTCCCCAAAGACCTTCACTGAAGCCCTCTTATGGTGCCCTAAGAAGTGTTTTTGCAAGTGGGGAGGATGAACAAGGTCCTGCCCTAACACATCCCCCAACCCCTAAAAGAAACTCCCGTGTTCTGACACCTGGGTATTGCAGGCAAGCCGGGAACTCTGTGGACAAAGCCATATTCAGCCATCAATAGTGGCATTCATGGATGTTACAGCTCTCGATGGGCCAACACTTCCAGGGTCTCCAAGGCTTGGCCCCCTGGCTACAGAATGGCCATGATCAGCTACAAGCATGTCAATCTGGCTTTTGCAGACAGACTTTTGACATTAGAGTGAGAACTTCTAGGACGGACCAGAGTCTGGCAACACTAGGCCCACCTTCTCACCTTGCAATAAGCTGATAGAGTGAAACCAGAACCTGTCCTGAAGACACAGGGTCCTAACCGGCAGGATGTACTTGAGGACCCTCCAAAAGCAATGGTGGGTGTAGTAGATCTGAAAACCGGCACCTTCCATGGCAGAGTTTGATTTGAGCAGCCGATCTTAGCCAAGCAGGAAAATAACCTGTTGCTAACCCAACATGTCCCACCACCCACTGGGGCCTCACCATGGCTGCTTGTAATCAGTTGGAAATTGGGGCCTCCTGGTTAAGGTTTCCCTTCCCCTGGCAGCTGAACCTCCTCTATCTCTTTGAAGATTACAGGGCTTTAGTATGCCTTTAAAGTGAATTTTTCCCTCTGCATTTTATTATAATTAATGACCAGAAAACTCTTCTCTTTCCCCTCTCTTTATCTCTTAAATATGTTTCTTTCCTCTTTTAAAAATGCAATATTTCCTTTAAACCAGGATATGGATGAGCCTGTCCCTAGCAGGGCAGGCCCAGCTTCATCTGTCAACTTGATTATGCAAAGCCTACTTTCCGCTGGCATCTGAGGTGGATTTCAGAGCTATGAGTCACGTGGGCTTCAGGCTTGTAACCCCGGGAGCAGCCGTCTCCTGGAGTCCATGTGCCTGACGCAGCCTGACTTTGAGAGAGTCCCTCCAAGGCCCTGATGGCTAAATGGTCCAGACTTTGAACACGTGCATGCACTAGCACGATCATGTAGTCTGCTGACCTGGGCTGTGACAGTTATGAACTACTCCAGGATTAATTCCCTTAGAAGAAATACATCTGGGATCCTGGAACAGAAAAAGGACATTATATAAAAGCTAAATAGGAGAAAGCGTGTACTTCAGTTAATAATACTGTGTCACTACTGGCTCACTTATTATAACAAAAGTCCCACTTCCAATGGAAGATGATAATCCTAAGGGAAAGTAGGCACAGGTTCATGAGGGAACTTGATTAGCTTCAGTTTTTTGTAGATCTAAAACTCTTGTAAATTTTTAAGTGGGGAAAACACATTGGCAGTCGCTCAGAACTGAGGATTTGCTGGTCAAGGGTGCAAAGACCTACCTTCGTAGTACACATTAGGTTGTCATTATTTTTCCCTAAATGTGCTCTGGTATACGCATGTGACAGAATGATATATCCACGCTATTAACAAAATCCAGAATGGCATTCTGGGTAGCAGCATTAGAGAACGGGCTGACTGGGAGCTCTTGTTAGTTGGATTGAGTTAACTTTGATTAGTTTGCAGGGCCGAGTCTGCAGGCTTTAGGGAACATAGCATATTAAACTGGGAGCCTGATTTAATAACCAGATAGTATATAAGCAAAGTGAGATATCTAAAGATCAAAGTCTGCATAGCAATCACTCCCTCTGGAAGCTCTAACCCTGTATGTATAGGGCTCTCGTGAGGTTTTTGTGCTGGGGGTAAACATGTTCTGACACGAGACAAAATCATTGTGCACATTTCTCTGGTGGTTCGTACCATGCACTTGACTGAGGCTTAATTTGGGTAGAGGAGCTTTGGCAGCCTAGAAACCCATACTCAAACCACTCAAGTGTCCCCTCAGGAAAATTCCTCACAATTTGATGGCCTGATCATCACCCTGTTCTGCCTGCAGGGGGCCACTGGATGTCTATCTAGCCCACTGCTTTCTAAGGGGCTCGAAACACATGGGAGACCATGCATCTTGCTCGCACCCCTGGGCTGCAGTCTTGCCCATGAGTGTGGGTGCTGGCCTTGGCCAGTCTACCCCCAAGTTAAATCAACCCTGGGCTTTCTCGGGATGGCTACAGACATTCCATGTAAATGACATGAATGAATTGGGGATGACATAAGTACCCATCAAGAGGGGGTGACTCAGGGGTCCACCCCCACGGGCTGGCACCAGTCAGTGAATGAGGCTGGACAGGTGCCCATGTGGACTTAACTCCGTAACACTCTGGGTGAATCTCTGCATGCAGGGTGGGCTACAGCCCCCTGACAAATACAAAGCTATCCAAGGTGTGTATTTACATATCTGTAGGAAACAAAGGTCTAGAACAGGGGAGTTGGGAGTCTGGTATCCAGAGCTGTGGCCACTAACGATGTGGACAAGTGAGCGCTCAAAATGTAGCCAGTGTCACTGAGGAACCAAATACTTCTCTTGTGGTTCACTGATGTTGAAACTGCACTGCTGCCTGACAGGTGCCAAATTGGGTGGTGTAGGGAGGCAGGTCCAGAAGGCGGCAGAGGATGGATGGCCAGGGGGAACTATGTTTTGTGGCCTGGCTTAAGAAATAAAACCCTGTATTGTACTAGAAATATTCTCCAAAAGCGCTGGCTGGCTCTGGGCTCCACATGTGGGAACCTCCATGGGGACAGGAAGGCCGAGCCCGTAGGAGCAGGGTGGGCTGGAGTCCTGCTGCTGTGGGGCCTCCGCCGGTGTCTGAAGACTGCAGGGTGCTTTGGCCAGAGAACCAGCTGTGTTCTATTGAAGGGTGGTGGAGACTCTGGTGCCTGAGGCCCCTTCTAATACCTCTATGAAAACCTATGGGCAAGGGCCACCTGCCACCTTGGCCCATGTGTCCTTCCCAGAACGTCCTTGCCTTGGGAGGCCAAAGAGGTTTCCCTACTTCCATTTTTAACTGCAAAACATTAAAAAAACTAGGAAACTTCCCACCTTGAGCTTCAGGCTGGATTTTGCCAAGTGGGACACCAGGGCTTCTGACATGCACCTGACTGTTCTACTGGGTGGGAGCTGGCCAAGGCCAATGCCCTTGGAGAGCCCCATAGAGCAGCATGGAGCCTGGGGAAACCGGATTGTGTCCTGTCTCTACGTTTTTGTGTCCTCATTATAAGCACTTGGGGGAATCCTTTCTCGTGAGTTGTTCTGAGCCTGTTTATCTGCCAATTCTGAGAATCAGTAAGAATTGAGTGGTCTTAAAACTCAAAACATCAAGTGAGACCTGATACTTCATGACGGCTGTCATTTCCCGACTCCCACCCTCCTACCCAGAGTGCCAAAGATTCCTGACTCACATCTTCTGGGAAGTCCCCCAGTTGTAGACACCCATGGTACCTTTTGATGCCTCTCCCTTTGGGCTTGAGTATTGCTGAGTCCTTGAGGTCCCAGAAGGAAACGGTCATCTGAAATCTCTGCCTGGGGTCTGATTCCTAAGTGCTCTGAGTAGCAGCCTCTTCTGAAAGCCTGGTGACAGTATCCCAAGTCCCAGACTAGATGAAGGGGAGGTGTAAGAAGCACCAATTTGAGAATCGCATGCTGCTGTGCTTTTGTGGAATGGTCCTCTTGGAAGAGGAGATAGAAACTTGACTCTGCTTAAAATATGAAATCAAATGGACTCGACATCAACCCAGCTGCCTTAGTGCTGATGAGGCCTGGTGTCCTAGTATCTGGTGGGAGGGAGGGAGGGGGCACCCAGAATGGTGGGCCATGGACCACAGTGCCACTCACTCAAACCTGAATGGCATCAGCACCTCTAACTCTGGGCCAGCCCTTGTCCTAGCCCTGTAGGGCCTGGGGTCTCCGTAAAAGGTACTGGGTAATTGTTCAGGGAGGTCCTACTGCCTGAACACTTCCTATTCTAGTTGGGTGTCTCCAGGGGAGATGCCTCAATCCTGCTCATTTGCATCCCAAAGTGCCCTTCCCAAGAGGGTATACACAAGGCAGCTTTGCAACTGGGAACTAGGTTTAAAGTCCTAGAAATGCAGAGACTTAATAGCGACCTATTTCTGAAGACCTATTGCAGCCCCTAGAAACAGGCTTACATACCTTTGTTCACCTCTGAGCCTCATTTCCACCCCCTGTAAAATGGGGGCACTGGTATGTATCTCATGGGCTTGTTCTAAGGGTCAAATGAGCCAGGATGTGTCGGGCTCTGAGAACAGCACCTGGCATGGCATGTCACAGAGGCTTTCCTCGAGGTCCCATGGAGTCCTCAACAGTCTCCTGGAGGAAGGATCTATTCAGTGCCAACCGCTGGCTGAAAAGGAAGCAGGGCCGCTGGTTCCCATGCTTCAGGGTCACAGCAAGTGCAGCCTGGATTGTCAGCCTAGGCGTTTGGACTCCAGTCTTGGCATTGGTACTGAGTTGAATGTGGTGGTAGCTGATCTGATAGTCACTGGGGACACGATGGCCGTCATCTTTGAAGGTGACTCTTCTGGGTCAACAGCAATGCTATCTACGATTTTAACGGAACCCATTTGGATGACAACTCACTTATTAGCACACAAATAGCTGGTCTATGAAGATGGGTGGGCCATTGCCCTAAGCTCTTCTGATAACTAGAAAACCCAGGGGAGGGTTGATCCCAGGAGCCCTTAGCCAGTCACCAACCATCACAGGAACAGGTGTTGGGTTTACTGTGTGGCAGGTATCTCAGCCTGTTGGCAGATATTAGTGTCTCTGAGCCTCAGCTTCTCCGTCTGTAAAGTGGGCACAGAATGGACTTGAGGATCTGGAGTCCCCCTGCCTGTAAGGGCCACGCAGTGGCGGAGGCAGAGCTAGAGTCTGAGCTCTGGTATCTGGCCGAGGGCGATGCCACCAGCCACCTTGTCCTAAGCCCTCTGGGGACACGCATCCTCAGGCCCTCCACCTCCATCTGTCCTCTGAAAGCCAAGTGCACCATGAGGCCAGGCAGGATGGGCGCCTCCTGCAGAAGTGGCAGTGTGTGATTCCTGCCCCACCCCCTGGACTGGGGTGGTGTCATGGGTAGGGGACATGAGTATTAACCAGAGAAGAGGGGACTCTGGTTCCCAAATGAACAGGCTCATGAGTGATGAGGGGACCCTCTGCTCCTGCCCCCACCCGGGCGGCTGTCCTGCCAGGCCCACGTGCATGCCCCTCCAGGAGGGGGACAAACACCAGCAGGACCCACTTCAAAAGGCTCACAGGCCTCGAGGAGCGGCAGCTGCTGGTGATGGAACCAGTGTGCTGGGGGCTGGCCAGGGCGGAGGCTGGGGTGGCCTCTGCAGCAGGCGGCCCGAGCCGTCCAAATACATCAGCGTGGAGCCCTCAAAAGCCCAGAGACAGAGAGCAGAAAAAATATATAATTCGCTTATCTCTGACCAAGTTTCTCCTTTGATCTCACCCCCCCATCGCTCTTCTCCCATGCCCTTCCCCAATTTTTCTTTCCTCGCTACCTTCCCTTAAACCTTCTCTTAAAAACCTTTCCTCCTCCTCCGTTTGATTTATGTCCCAAACAGCTCTGGAAGCCTGACGTCCCCTGATGAATTGTTGGGGTTGTTCTGTTCTGAGATCCTGAGCTGGCTGGGAAGGGGGCAGGGCAGAGGTGGGATGGCATCCTCTAAAGAGGCAAGGACGTGGCCCTGCCAAGGGACATGCATGTTCACATGTGTCTACAGGGCATGTAGAGGCATGTTGCTGTGGGCACAACCACGTTCCCAAAGCCTGGGCTGCCCCCTGCTCCTAGGAGTCTGTGTGTTCGGAACCCACATAGGGATGAGGAGAAAGATCCTCTCTGCCCGTCCCTCCTCACTGGAGGGTGATCCATTCAGAAAAAAAAAATCACATGCTGACTATGTCCAGAGCTCTGGGAACCCTAGATGGCCGTCGTGACTCGGCCACAGCAGAATAGCTACTGTCTAGAGCAAGATCATGCCAAGGTCAAAGGCTCTGGGCCAGACTGCCCAGGCTCAAGTTCTAGCTCGGCCATTCACTAGCTGTGTGACCTTAGCTTAAGAGAAAGGCTTAACCTCTGGGCCCCAGTTTCCCATATGTAAAGTAGGGTAAGAAGCCCTGTGTCATGGGATTAAATGAGCTAACACTGAAAGCACATACTAGCCTCCACAGAGTGCCAAGCACTTTTCTCAGCTGTTAGCAGGAAAGACAGCCAGAAAAGCCCAAGGAATGGCTAACAGAAGTATGTAAGCTAGTCTGAAGCCTCAAGAGCCTGAGAGTAAAATCAATTTGTAGGTGCAAAGGTCCTGGGGTTGAATTACTCAAGGAATTAAAATCTACCATTAGTGCATGGAAACTCAAAATGCAGGAAGCACAATGAGACTAGAACTGCTGGTAGCAGAGTCTTGGATGCTAATGGGAGTTTGGTCTTTGCCCATGTGGCAATGTGGAGCCCTTGGGGGCTTAATGTGGAGAAGTGGGGTGAGGACATTTAGAAGACCTGAGTGGCTAGTCCTGGGAATGGGGACTGGAGAAGAGGCTGGGAAGGCAGGAGATGGTTGGAGTTGTCCAGATGTGAGAGGACAGGGGCTTGGGGGAGCATGGCTGCTCCTCTCTCTGCTTAACAGACAGCAGTGGGGGGCTGTGGGAGGAACTCTACCAGAGTTCAGGAGCGTCGTGGAGGAAAAGTCGCAGCAGCCTCCCAAGTCTGAGCATCTGGTGCTCGGTACCCCTGGCTGCAAGGAGGGTGGCAGTGCTCTTGGTTGTGCCAGGAAGCGCAGGCAATCCTGGAGGGGCCGAGCTCGTCTTGCACGCCTAAGCAGACCGAAGATGGACGGCCAGACAGAGCGATGACCAGGCTCCCTGAGCAGTCTATTGGACTCACATGGGTTGGTGGTGAGACACACTGGATGGGAACCGAGGACAGGGGCTGGCATCAGGCACAGATTCCTGGGAAGGCTGCTGAAGACTCTAGCCTCAGGTGGGGACTTTACCTGAGTGACTCCTTGATCACCGACACCTCCATTCTGTGGTTATCTAGGACAGAGCAACCACGGACATCCCCTTGTCCGTCTTGGTCTCGGTCACTCTGCTGGGCTTGCTAGCCCTTCAATCCTCCTCCACTGTGGCCCTTCCCTGATCCAGAATCGAGCAGGCCATGTAGTTTGATTCTTCTAACTGGATTCTTACTCTATCCTAAGAATGGGCCAGGACGAGTCCTTCGACCTTGGACTTAGTGGTTTCCAGCTTGCGATTACAAGGACCAAAGCTGCCAAGCTCATCCTCAGCCATGTCTGCGTGCAGGGGGTGGAATTGCAGCCCGAGGTGCAGAGAGCTTCACGTTGATATCTCGGGGACTGTCATCGACCTGGTCTGAGTGTTGTAGATGTTCCCAACAAGAGTGCCTGAGGACCCCTGCAGGTCCACTCCTCTGACAAGATCTGCCTACCTAGGAATGGCTTGTTTCCACATTCCAGAATGTTCTAAAATTCCTTAAGTTCTTTCATGTTCATTTGAATCTCAAACTTATCCCTTGAGGGGAGAGGGTGGTGGGACACCCCTGCTTCGTGGATAAGCAAACTTAGGCTCACATAGTCACACCCATGGGACGGGGCCGTTCCAGACCTTGTCTGCTCTGAATTTGGTGCCACATTACCTCCAAGATCAGAATTTCCTCCACTGTCTGTGAGGCTTACCCTCCCCGCCGCAGTGCAGAGCGGCACCTGCCCCAGGTGGGGAATAGCTTTCCCTCTAGCAGTTGGACTCCATCCTAAAAGCTCGTGGCCGTGTGGTTTCTGTAATTCCAGACCCTTCCAATATCAGCCTCCAACTTAAGGGTACAGGCTGCTTAGAGCTTAGAATGGGACCGAGTGGTCCAATGCTGTCACCCAGGGAGCATCTCTCGACCTTGCTGAGCCTGTTTTGGTCCCTCTGAAGATGGAACAGAGAGCACTTGACTGGAGCTCTGGGGAAGATGGGATGAGCTCATGACACATGGCATCTGACCCCTCTATTAGGACTTCTAGAACACACAGAATATCGCCATCTGCCCCCACCCCAGGAAACAGAATACATCTAGGAAATCTAGTTCGAGCAGAAAGATGCAGAGACTCACGAATTGTGGTTTTGTGTAACTCAGAAATCCACATCCCGAAGGTTGAAGACTCTGCATGGGGAGGCAGCTAAAGGACCACTTATAGCGTGGTCTGTCCCTGTCTCGGTGGCTCTGGGATCCACACTTCCTGCCTGCCAGTGCATCAGGCAAGAATAAAATCCCAAATGGATGATAATCCATTCCAAGGACAAGATAGATCCTCACTGGGAAGCCACTCTGTAGCTGACCCAAGATGCTGGCTATGTGCTCCCGGGAGCCCTGGGCTCCTTAGCTGGTGCTTTGCACCTGAGCAGTTGACATAGGCTTGGGAACCCACTGGGGGCAGAAGGCAGGACAGGTGGACTTCTCAAGGCTGTACCCCGACTCCCAGCACAGCTCACACGCAGGGTGCGCCCTCGAAGCCCACTTCCTTTTCCTGCAATGGATTCCACCAGACACTGAACCCCAAATGGACCCGCTGCAGCACGCGAGCCTATGTAAGGCCCACGCGAAGATATAAACAGGGATGAGGTCGAGAAAGTAGGTGAAGCAGCTCACCACAAAGTCAAGTTGGAAGGCCAAACCTAAAACTGGCTAAGATGAAGGATATTGATCGTGGTCCCTTCCTCTTTGCTCCTAGCTGACACCCTAGGTGCAAAGGCCTGGGTGTCTTGGTACTAAGGGAGCCAGAGGCCAAGACAGGAGATCTCAGCAAGAGGCCCCCAGTCACCATTCTAGCTTATACCCAAGCAGGGACCCCCGTGCCACTCTGCCCTTGGGGTTTCAGACTGAGCCCAAGGGCCAAGCTCCGACTCCCCTCAGCACGCTCTGTCGAGAGCACAGACAGGTTAGCTCCTGGCACTCACTGGTGTGGCTTCCTGTGGGAGAAGCCCCTCTCCCTCCCTGGCTCGGGTAGTGGGGGCTTCCACTGTCCTGTAGTTACTCAGAGTGTGGTTTCCTCTCTGGCCAGTTTGCACCAGCCTCGAAGTGCCCCTGAGGTTTCTAGGGGAACTTGGAGGGTGTCTAGACTTTTGGAAAAGGAAGCAGTTATGGGATGTGTGATCCCTGGGGTCTGCCCCCGTCAAGCATCCAGAATCGTGCAGGGGACGGCCAGAGTGACATTTGTCGGGGTCCAGCTGACTGGTCTGCACAGTTGAGGATGTGAACTCTGGCCTACAACTGTCTCCTGCAGAACTCCTCCTGAACCTCTCGCCCTGAGCCTCATTCTTCCTCTCCTGTGAGATGGTGATTGTAGTCCCCTTTCAGTAACTTCAGATGACCAGGGGCTTGGACCTCACATGACACTGCTTAGCAGTAGTTGCTATCATTTTCTCTCCTGTGGCCACCATCTGCTGGCCGTGGACTTGGACACAATCACACCTGAAGGGGAGGATGTGTCATCCCCAAGGCCACTGTGAGGACCAGATGAGGTCAACGTAGACCCCATGCTGCTTCATGCAAAGACATCTGTCCTGGGAGCTGGGTCAGATCCTCATCCTCGCTGTGGGGTGTGGCTCTGGGCAATGCTTCCTTGCTTTGCTGCTGTTCCCTTCCCTGTAGGAGGGAGGTGACACCAAGCCCTCCCTGTGAGGCTCAGATGAGCCATGAACCTGGAATGCCAGGACTGCGACGGGGACTGTAGGCACAAGTTGCTATTGTGTTCACGGGCACCACTGAGATGTGACGAAGAACCATGTTGTAATGAGAGTCCAGGATTCTAGGCCAATCCCTAAAGCAGCTGAGTTAGTGACGGGCATATTGGCGCCTCTCTCCCTCCCTCCAGGTGACTTCTCCTCCCCCTTCAGATCCCACCCTGTTTTTCCTTCCCTTTATCCCCTGGTGAAGAAAGGACCCCATTGGAGGAGGCCCAGCCCATCTGTTTTAAAATTCAGGGAAAGATGCCAAAGGCCTCCCCACTTGGGGCCTCGCTGCCTCTGATAAGGAGGACGGGGTGAATTCTGAAAATTAAACAAATCCTGGTGTCTTTGAAAGGTCACTGGGCTCTGAGGTTGGCCGTCCCACCCCAGACAGACTGTGGGGCCGCCAGCCGGAAGGAGGGAGGGTCAGGAACACATGAGACCAAAGGAGAGGAGGCCTGAGAGGAGGCCCAGATGTGACTCCCACAGGTGAGAGGCCTGTGAGCCGAGGGAGGGGCCTCTCCTGAAGCTGGCCGTCCCCAGGCTCCTTTGCAGAACCCACAAGGTGCCAGAGTCTGGGAACATTGTCCCTCCCTGGAAGAACCCACCTTCCGGGGAAAGCTAGCACTCTCCTCCCTGCTGACAGCAGATGGGAATGTGTGTCTGGGGCATAGAGTCCGTCCAGGGCTCTGCTGACCCTGCTTGGGGCTGCTCCTTCCCTCGGGAGCTGAGGGACACTAGCAACCAGTCACGTCTAGATGTGTATGCGCCCCAGAATGCACACAGCAGTAGGGCCATGGGACATTTGCCAACGGCTTTGCCCCTGTGTGTGTGTGGCAGGCCATCTGGGCCACTGGGAACCCGATGAGCCCGGGAGGTAAGAGGACCCACCAGGAGTCTGAGAGAAGGATGCCAAGCTTTGAAAATGTGCCCAGGAAATGTGGCCTGGACCACTAATCCACGTGTGGACCTTGTCTCACTCCTTAACGTGGATGAGTTAGTGATGGATGCTCTGGTCAGATGTCGCATGTCGATAGTCAGAGGTGTTGGATCCCGGCTGTGCCACCCACAGCTGGGGAGCTTCGACTCAACCTTGCCCCAAGCCTCTGCTCCCGATGGCTACCTGTTGCTTCTCCCCGTCTCAGCCCTTAGGTCCCCATGAAGGGCCTCTGGAAATGGCCAGTGGAGTCGAGCCCCTCCCTTCCCCGGGTGTACCGAAGGGGTGGGTTGTCCAATCAGGCAGGGTGCCACAAAGTTATTCACCTCCTGTTTTTTTTTTGTTGGCATAAAGTCTTCTCATGTGGATGACACGTGAGATGTGGACTTGGCATCTGAAAATGTGCAGTCCAGCCGGGGAGGTGATGTCACCAGGGAGTCGGCCCCTCCTGGCATCATCTAACTTTGGTCTTTGTACTTGATAGAAAGGGGGGCAACCGGCAGCACTGACGCCCGCTGATTCTATCCGGAGGACTCACAGGCCCGAGTTGGCCTGGGTGGGAATCCCTGCTCGGCCACTGTGACCTCAGACAAGTTGCTTCATTTCCCTAAACTCCCATATAAAGGGGCCTGGTGGTAACAGCCACCTCACTGGGTAGCTCTGAGGTATGGAGAAAGCAGATCCAGCAGGTCAACCTGTTAGTCATTCTGTAAGTCCACCTGTGGTAATCAACTTGGAGGCTCATGTATTTTGACTTGGCTTTGAAGGTTTCCAGTGTGATTGGTGCCTCCTGGGCTTTGTCAGGCTGCCAAGCACCGGGTTTCTCAGCTGGGATGCAAACCTGCCATGTGGACACAGTTCCCCTGGGTTGCTCAAGGTCACTCTTGGGGGGGGCTTGGGATGCAACAGGAACTTTCACACTATGCTGCTTACAATTTTTCACTGCCTTGAGTGAAAACAGTCCTTTGACTCTGAACACTTGTCAAAAATTGACATAAGCTTGTGAGATCTAGGGGGTGAGAATGCAGTGGTTATTGGAAAGCGAGGATGACTATTGCAGATCAAGCCAACGTAGGATGACTCCACCCCTGGAAATTGGTGTGTGGAGCTTCACGTGTCTTGTAGATCTTTAGTACCCAGAGGATGCTTTTAAAGTTGTCAGTCCTTTGGGATCTGACATTCAAACCTTTACCTGCAGATTAGAGGCTGAGGGGTCATAGGAAGGGGGTGGTAAGCCTGTCCCTTTTAGCTTCCTGGGTCAATTCATGGAGAAACGGAGGAGGCCTTGATCAAATCCCAGGTTTATATCTGAGGACCATGGAAAAAACAGCTGTGTGAAGTCACAACCTGGTTCTAGATCTCGGCCCTGCTGAAGGACAGAAGAGGCTGAACACCTGAGGAACTTTCTGGAAGCAGGTTGATTGGCTGCAGCTCACCGTCCAGAGTGTGGCTCATGCCTGAAACATTCTCTGGACAGAGATTCTGGAAATTCTTGGACCTTTATCCCCTGGAGGCAGGGGGGAGGGGCATTCACAAAACAAGTTTCTGTGTTCCATTTCCTATACCAGACATGGGTTTTGCAAGTCTTATTTTTTTTTAATCTTTTTGTACAACAAGTTTGCAGATGGTCCTCAATGAGGATGAGATAATCCTATAAATATCATTTCAAAATACCAACTCCTATCCAAACGGGAAAACCCACCCATGTCACAACTGCAACACTACATTGCTCACCTTCTGAACGGTCATCTGTCTACCCAGTCTACTGTCCACTGCTGAGCATATTGCTGTCCACAATAGCATCTGTATGCACCTGCTCTCGCTCAGAGCAAAGGGAGGAGATATGCTCCCTTCTGGAGTCGGGGCTGATCCTGGGCCTTGCTTGAATCAACAGGGTGTGACTGTGAGGTGCTTTTATAGCTCTTCCAGGCTCTGGGGAAGTTCCAGGGGGAGGGATGTCATGGTCGTGGGTGTGAAGGTTCAGGGAGGGAGTGGACGTCCCTGTAACTGGCTGGGCCTGTGTGTTGGGAAAGGCCAGGCATGTGGATGCTGGCCTTCGTCTCCCACCAGCTGCTATTCCCAGGGTCAGTCAGGGGTGTTGTGGAGCTGGTCCCCAGGGAGACAGAAGAGAAAGGGAACTACAGGGTGGGATGTGACTTAGAGGGTTTTTGTTGTTGTTGTTTTTTTTTTTTTTTTTTTTTTTGTTGTTGTTTTTTTCAATTATTTTGGCTTTAAGCAGAGGGCAGTGAGGTCAGGCCTGGGGTCAGTAGGCTCCATGTGTCCAGACTGACACCCAGCTTCTGCAGCAAACCCTTCAACGGCTCCGTGCCCCAGTTCTTCCTTCTATAAGTGGAGCAAGAAGCAGCCTAGCTGCCGCCTCAGGAGGCCTGGGGGACTGGCCATCACTCTCCCCCTCAGAGTGACCCAGGTCTCCACAGGGCAAACTTGGGAAGACAGTGTTGGGCAGGGCTGCATGGTGGCTCAGAGCCTAGCTGGCAGCCGAGGTCCCCAGGCCCTCAGCCACCCATCTGAATGTGCCTTCGGGGTCACTGGATGGGTGGGTGGGCTGGGGGCCAGGAACAGGCCAGCGCACCAGGAGCAGCACCTGGTGGCAGTCTGCATGCCCCCTGCTCCCCGTTCCTGCGGTGGGCGCGCAGCCCACAAGGAGCTGCGACTGCGCGGGTGGCGGGAGGGCCTGGGAGTGCAGGGGCTGCATGTTCCTCTTTCCAGGTGTTCTCCAGGAAGAACAAAGCAGGTACCCTGTTCTCATGGAAGGACACAGTTCTGGGAGACCACACCTGGGGCGGGGGGAGCAGGCTTGTGAAGAACATCCCCTCCTCTCCTGGAGATTCCTGCCATACTGTTAGAGAGGTCCCTGGCCTGGGCTCTGAGTCAGAGCCTTCGCAGGTCCTCAGGTGGTCCTGAGCTGTGTGCGTGGTGGGCAGCAGCAGCACCCATCAGAACCCAAGGCCTCCCTTATTCCCATGCCTTGGCATCCAGAAAATCCTCAGGTGTATCAACAAGGATGGATTGTGGGCTTTCCCCTCAGTTCCAAGGGAAGTGACCCTGATATAGAACTTCTAGAACATTCCACCACTTCGGTAATCCTGCACCTCCCTGGCCAGTAGGTAGTGGGCAGGCAGAGGCCGCCTGGCCCCTCCGTTAGCCCTGGACCTTGTCCTGATGCACTTGTCCTCTGCCCATGTGTTGTCCAGCCCTGAGGCTTCAGAGCATGAGCAGGGACGGTCCTTTGTCCTTTTCACAGCCATGCAGTCCCGTCCAGCAGCCCTTGGCCTTGCAGAATTGGTGGATGCAGAATTGGTGGGGTGCAGTGTGAGTCAGCCTGATACCGTCCTGGGTGCCTGTGCGTGTGGCCACAGTGACTGCTGCTCCTTCATTCCCAATAGGCCCTGGGCCACCAGGCAGTGGGCACCCAGGACAGTAGACCAGAGGAGATGCGGTCCCTGTCCCCAGGCACCCGCAGAAGCCGGGGGACATATGAGCTGGTGGCTTCAGCGCAGGAGGCTGTAGCAGGAGGGCCATGGTAGGACTGCGGTCTCCAAGTCAGACTGGAGACTGGAGGCAAGGAGGCCAAGCAGCCTGGTGGCAGAGGCTGAGGCGGGAGGTGCCCTGGAAAGGGAGGCAGACTCCCGTTGAGAAGTGGCTTCTGTGCCCGGCAGAGGTTTGGACTGTGGCCTGGTGGGCAGCCACTGAGAGTTTTAGCAGACACTTCTGTGGCATAGAAGTTAGAGTCCCTTGCCTCTGACTGCTCAGGCTACTGGAGCAGAGGGCCACGCCTGGGGCCTTCATCGGCAAAGACGGCCTGCCTTAGGGTTCTGGAAGCCAGAAGCCCAAGGCCAGGCATTGGCAGCAGTGGCTCCTTCCGATGGCTGGGCGGGGAGGGGCGGCCTGTCCAGCCCTCCCTGGCTGTGATGGCGTCCCTGTGCCCACAGGGGGCTTTCCTGTGTAGGCCTGTCCTGGGTTCCATCCCCACACACCTTTTAAAGGGCACCGGTCGCTCTGGCTTAGGGCCCACCCCAGTGACCTCGATTGACTTGATTATTGATGCAAAGAGCTGGTCTCAAGTGAGATTCTGACACCTGGGGTGAGGCCTCCAGTGCAAGACCCAGGGGCCCACGGCTCCGCCCCTGTCATCCCTGTTCTTGAGCATTTGAGACCAGGTTGGGACACGAGGAAGGAGAGCTAAGTGCCACATTAGTGGTAGGAGGGTCGAGGCCTGGGGATTCCAGGAGAGGAGTCATCCCTGAAGTGCAGCAGGTAGATCAGGCTGGACACACTGTCGGCTCTGTGCAGGCCACAGGGACACTGCCTGTCCCCGCGGTTCTGAGCCACGTTGGGGCGGTTCTTGGCGTCCCCTAGCGCGCCCTGCCCTTGGTTCCTGGCACTCTGGATGCCAGTGCAGGCACAGGTCTCAGTGCAGCAGAGGTCGAGGTGGGAACTGCCAGCCAGGCTCAGGGAGTCCCAGCCTTTTGGGACCCACCAGAGTGCCCCAGCCCACAGAGTGCAGACTGCAAGGAACAAAGCACCCTGTGAAGTGTGGGGAGGAGGGGGGAAAAGACGCAGGGAGTGTGTCAGAAAGTCAAGGGGCAGTGGGACACCTTGTACTTCAGTGCCCATGGGATCCCCGCACCCACATGGTGTGTGACACACACACACACACACAGAGTCAGAGCAGCAGACACCCCTGGGATGGGCTGCTGGCACTCCTGCCCTCCTACCTCGGAGTGGGGAGCCAGGTGGAGCCATGGCTCTTGGCCCTCCCCAGGGGAACTTTCTATCTGAGACCTGGAGCCAGATGGGAGGGTCCGGAATCCCCTCCAGGAGGCAGCCCTGGGTGCCAACAGCCTGTGGGCTCATCCTGTGCACTAGGTGTGGTAGGGCTGTCCTGGTGGAGGGCCCCCTGGTCACCACGGTGGTCATCCCTGTCAGTCCCGCTCCCTCCCGAAGGTGGGATTCTATGATGAAGTTAATCCTCACGTCAATCATCAGTTAATTAACAGTCCTGAGCCTCAGGTGGTGGTCTCAGCGGGAGGGCTAGTCAGAAGGTGGGCCTGGAGAGGAGCCATGGGATGGGGGTGGAGGTCCTGGGCTCACTCTGTGCCCCACTGGCCGGGGGCTCCCCCTCTTTCAGGGGTGCTGCTTTCCATGGGATTTGGATTTGTGGAGTACCGGAAGCCAGAGCAAGCCCAGAGAGCCCTCAAACAGCTGCAGGTAAGTGAGGTTCAGAGCTGAGGTTTGGGGGGGGCCTCGGTAGGTGGCAGGGGCTGTTGGCCTCTGCCACGGGGGTGCACTGGTCATCCTTTGCTGCATGACGGACACCCTGGGACCCGCAGCTTCTGCAGTAGCAGATTCTGTGGTCGGAGCTCGGCACCCTGCTGTGTTCTGGCTCAGGTCTCCGCTGAGGCTGCAGTAGCTGCCACCTGGGTCACACTGGAAGGCCCACTAGCACTCAGGACTAGGTCTATGTGAGGATGTGAGGATGTCCCTGCCATGTTCCAAAAGGTACAGCTCATGTGCCTCCCCCTGGTGCTGTCTGGCGAGCATCCTCTGGGTCCTGCAGGGAGATCAACTTTTGTGTCCCGTGACACAGCTCTGTCAGACCAGACACGCTCCCCTCCCGAGTGTCCCCTGGGGGAGAACCCCCTACCCTGTGCACACCCCCTGGGTCTGCACAGCAGCTGAGCGCACCCTGACCTATGTGCCATCTCTCTGGGGGCCACCAGCCAGGGTCCCTGGCTCCAACCAAGCCGCTGTTCTCAGAGACTGGCCTTCTGCCTCCACTTCCCAGGGACGTTGGCCTCAGAGGCCACTCATTTCCTGGAGCCTCAGTTTCCTCACCTGTGCAAGGGGAGAGTCAGCCCCATCTCATGACCTTGCCAAGACTTAACCGAGGGAGGGACTGAGCAGGGAGGGAGGGAAGGAGGGACTTCCATGAGGCTGCTTTGTGTGTGGGGGGGTGGGGTACCATGTGGGACCCTGAGGCCCGACAGTTCCCAGGATGCAGGAGCAGCTGCTGCCTGATAATCTGCAGAGGAGGAGGAAGATCTGCTGCTGGCGCGAGCCCAGGGCTGGGGTGCAGCGGCCCAGTGGATACTCCCCGGCCTGCTCCCAGGGACAGGAGTACTGACCCCTCCTGCCACCCGGCTGAGCCTCCCCACCAAATGGCACCCGTTGGACAGAGGCAGCCCCTGTCCAGGGCGAGGAAGCCACTCCTCTGGGCAGGGGGACCCCGGCCCGGCTCCCCCTTACACTGGCTCCATGACTCCATTCCAGTGACCCCGGCAATGGTGACAACAGCCACAACCGTCCAGGTCTTCCTAACTTCCAGATCATGTGTTTCAGGGCCATGGCCCAGGGTCACTCGGGCCCCTGTTCAGACTCCAGGTTGTCCCCTGCACCCAGAGCTGTGGCTCAGGAATCAGGCCTGGGGACAGAGGTGGGGCTGAGGCTGGGCTGGAGGGGCTATCCGTGCTGGTGGCATCTAGATGGGCTCAGGAGGAACAGGAATGACGAGGGTGGACAGGGACCCCAGGCAGGGCCTGGGCCTGGGCAGGAGGTGACCTCACTCGTGGGGGGAGGCCAGGGGTCAGACTGGGTCGGCCTGGTCCAGAGTGCGGTGCCAGCAGGTCACGCTGGCCACCTGCAGAGGGGGGTCTGCGTGGGTGACAGAAGGCCGGGGGCCCGGCAGTCTGGGGCCTTCATGAGGAGTGACTTCCTGTTTGTCTAGGGGTCTGTCCCCACTGGCAATGTGAGGCCAGGAGGCAGGGCCTGGGCCAGGCCGAGGACAGTGTCCAGCGTGGCCACTGCCCCCACGGCTCTGAGCAGGCCTGGTCAGGGCCGCGCTCTCTTTGCTCTGCTCCTGTCTCGGGGTCACTCAGGCCTGGCCTTCGTCCTGCCAGCAGCCCTCACTCGCACTGGGACCCTGGACAGGCGTCCAGCACTCTCTGGCCTCCACGATGCGGCTACCGTCCCCATCGTCCTCCTTCAGCAGCAAGGAGGGGACAAGGGGGCGGAGGCGCTGGGCAGGAGCCGCCCTGGGTTCAGTGTCCCCCCTGCGCCCAGGGCCGAGCCAGGCCGCTGAGCGGAACCCGCGCCAGGGAAGCGAGCTGAGCGCTGGGGAGCCCTCCTCGGGACCCAGGCCACCTTAGTCACTGGACAAGGACGGGAACTTTGTCCCCACAAATGTACAGAGCGAGCTGATGAGAGCCCCAGGGGCCCTGGGCTCATCGGTGACCCCACCCAGTGGCCCCGATTAGGAAGCAGACAGAAGCGCGGGAACGTCCTGAGCTTTACTCCTCGGCTCGCTGACTGTGGTCACCCCCGATGACAGAGCAATGACTGCGGCTCCAGGGGTGCCCTGGCCTGTGGTCCACTGGACAGGGTGGCTGCTGGGACTCAGGTGCAGGCTGCGGCCTGGCCGTCTCTGCAGGGCAGCATCTCGAACAGGGGTGGTGGCGCTGTCCCAGCCCGGCCCCTGACCACCTACCTCTGTGCCAGCTCACAGCTGCAGTGTCTGCTCGTCACCCTCACGGTCACTGTCCTCCAGCTGCTCCAGGATCCTGTCCAACACCACAGACGGCTTCTTCTTCGGGGCTCTGTAGGAGCCCAGATGGCAAGAGAGGAGGACGCAGGGGCGGGGAGACCGAGGTCCAGGAGGACAGAGACGGAGGGGACATGCGCAGGGAGGAGCAGGGGAGGTGAGGGAGGGGACATGGGGAAGGAAGGAGGGGAGAGGGAAGGCGGCATGAGGAGAGGGAAGGTCAGGCCCCAGCCTCCCTGGCCTCCTCTGTCCCCCCTCCTTCCCCGAGGGCCGCCTCTGTCCCTCCCCCACCCCCGCAGGCCTCCTCCATCCACCCCCCTCCACGGACCTCCTCCATCTCCCCCCCACCCCACCCCCACGGGCCTTCTCCATCTGCCCTGCACCCCACCCCCGGGGGCCTTCTCCGTCCCCCACTACTCTGACTGGAGGCCAGACGCCAATGGTGTAGGAAGTGGCTGGCACATAGTAGGAGCTCAATAAAGCTGGGTGCACAGCTGTGGGACCCCAAGGACCCCAGGGGCGGTGCAGAGTGATGATGAGGAGCGGCTTTGGAGAAGCGGGGACATCTAGCTTGGGCTTTGATGCAGGCTCCCCCTGACGGAGCACCTACTGTGTGCCATGGCCCTGCTCCTCTCAACGGCCCACAGTAGGTATGCAGGGGGGGAATGAAGCAGACAGGAGGTCTAAGGCTGACCGGCTAGAAAGTGGCAGAGCATGGACCTGACCTCCAGTCACACTTAAGTCACGTCCTCTCTGCTTCTCACGACTCTGGTTCTGGCCAGAGAAGAGCCAGGAGACCACAGCAGTTGGAGCAGGGGTGCTGGTTCCCTGGCCCTCCAGTTAGGAAACAGGGCAGGGAAGTTGAGCTCTGGGCTGCCTGCTCTGTTAGTCCTTCTGCTAGTCTAACCACTCATTGGTGAGCAGCCTCACTCAATTTAAGGCTTTCTTTGTACAGAGGCAGCCTGAAGAACCTCATGTTCTCCCACTCCTCCTCCTCCTCTAGAGTCTGCAGGTGCCTCGTCCCCCCAGAGCCCTGGCCTCCTTCCACACTGGCCTGGGGACTCCCCAAGGGCAGTGTCACAGTGCTTGGCCCAGGGTGGAATGTCTCAGTGCCCTTCCAGGGGCCCAGGGGGACTGACTGAGCCACCTCCCCCGTCTTACTGTCCATCACTAAAGGGGACATGGCCCTTCCTGTCCTCTTCACGCTGTGGTCTCCTTAAGCCCCTGTCACCTTCTCTCTGGGAACCCCAACCTCTTGGGACCCCTCTGAACATGTGCCCCAGGCATCTGTGACCTAAGAGACCCCACGTCCTCTAGGCATCACCCGAGCTGGCCCAGGCTGTGAAAGGTGCCCACCTGGAGCCCTTGCCCAGCTCCCTGCCCACCCTTCCCAGCCCACCCCACCCCACCCACCAATGCAACAGCCTCCTTTGTCCTGTGCACCTCTGCATCCCCACTCTGCGCCTGGCACTGGGTGGGCTCCCGAGTTTCCTGGGGTGAGCGAGTGGGCTCAGGGTGGGGACATGATGAGCTGCCCACGGGGAGGCGGAGGAGGGCCTGATGACTGCACCCTGTTGGCCGTAGAGGGGGACGGGGGACAGGATGCGGGGCTGGCAGCCTCCTCCCCATCCCTGCCGCTGCTCAAGGTCAGGGCTCTGCTGATCGCCAGCCTCCGAGGTGCACAATGGCCTCTGAGATTGGATCTGTGGGCAGGTAACGGGCACCAGGAAATGCCCACGCTCACATGGGACACCCAAGCATTGGGGCAGGTGCTGGATACACCCGTGCAGAACGCACACTGACTTGCACCCACACCCGCATCTGCGTCCCCTGCAGCTGCATCAGGCATCAACACAGAGGGCCTAGCCATGCCCACCTTGGGACAGTGCTTCCCAAGAGGGACCACAGGTCTTGGTGACCCAATTCCCGGCCTCTGTGGGGTGCTGCATGACCAAAGAGCCCTATGTTCTGTGGCTCCTCCCAGGAGGATGGGTAGCGAGAGGGGCCAGTTTAGGAGAAATCAAGGCTAAGGAACTTGTTCTGGGCCTACAGGGGTCCAAAAACTCCAGGTACCTGGGCTACTGCTGTGGTCCTATGCTGCAGTCTGGCTGGGCACAAAATCAGGAGCCACTCAAGCAGGAATAAAGTTTATTTTTTGAAACTGCCGCCAATGTCCGGTACCGCCCTGGAAGATTTTTTTTCCACCCACGCGGCCTCCTCTGGGAACCGCAGAGAGCTCTCCTCCCCCGGAACTCCCTTCTACTGTACTTCCCCAACCAATGGGAACTCTCCAGGAGTCCCGTAGCCGGCCTAGGTGAACAGCAGGAATCCAATATCCATATGAATGCAAATCTTAACATAATCATATCATCTCAATGGCTAGCTGGCGTCACCTTTCTATCAAAAATGCCATGCATCATATACTTGGCTCTTAGCATCTCCCCCCTTCTGTTTCAGTAACAAGCAATCTGGCTAGGGACCGTGCCTGTTAGGTTTGTCCAATTCAACATATGGTGAGAGACCCCAGCCCAATAACTTTAGGCCCAGTTACAAAATCATCAAGGCTTGCTTTTGCACCTGCACAGGCGTCAGATGTGTTTTTCAGATAATCAGTTAAGTGTAACCGATTAGGAAAGAACAGGATGGTTGGGAAAGAACCCGCACGGTTGAGCAAACGGAAGCATACAGTGAAAAATAAGTGGTTTTTATGTGGTTTTCCAGGAACCTATAGTGAAAAACAAGTTTACCCTTTAAGTGACCTATATGCTGGATTCAAAAGAGCCAATGAGATACCTGCTACTGTGCTAGGCAGGAAACTGACCACTGTACCCTATAAAAGATCTGTACCCCAAAGCCCGGTGTGCCAGTTCACCTAAGCTCCGGCTGAGGTGTTGCTGAGCACCCGCAGGCGCCTGTGTATTAATAAACTTGCCTCTTGCTTTTGCAGCCAGTGTTTCATGTGGTTCACTTTGGACAGGGACTCTGAGGGTCTTTCAATGGTTCTTACCCATCATCAGAAAACTGACTTTTAGGCGTCAGCCTCCTGTCTTAGGTTGATACCACTGCAATTGGATCATACCTGTCACTGACTTCCGGTCCAGCATATAGCCATACTTGTGGATAGGCCTATGTACCAGTGGGGGGGTGAGGTTCTTTGCCTCACCTCTGTTGGCCCCCAAATTTGGCCCTTGGTGCCGGTGGGGGGGTGAGGTTCTTTACCTCACCTCTGTTGGCCCCCAAAATTAGACCACCACTAGTAGAAGGGAGGAGGATACAGAAATGTCATGACACCAAGTCAATTAACGGCTCCTAGGAAAAATTACATCACTGGTGACACATCAGCAAAGATACGCTAGCACTACCATAATTCGCTGCATCAACAAATAGATCACAAAGCATATAAGTGATACATAGTCCAGGCAAGTTCTGTAAGCAGTTCAAAGCAGAGGAATCTATCAATATGTCCATATCCTCCCAAAATAAAGCATACAAGTGATACATAGTCCAGGCAAGTTCTGTAAGCAGTTCAAAGCAGAGGAATCTATCAATATGTCCATATCCTTCCAAAATAAATTGACTCATTGATTGAGCATTACTTGTTGAGTTATAAATCATTGATGTATCAGTTTACACGGTTTGTTGTGATAACTCTCGAAGAAGTTGTAGTTTGGTTTTATCTTTGTCTTCACCGGCACTGGGATGAAAATAGGAATTTTGACAATGATGCTAAAAAAAAAATATGTAACATTTCAACAGGTACTATGAAAACAATATTTAGAACAATTTACATTATCCTGAACAGAATTATTAAATATAATGAAAAGGAAAGGTGAAAGTAAACAAACAGATCTGTTAACCTTTTATTTGTTCATATATTAAAACAATCCTCAACAGCTGTTTACCCAAATTAAATTAAACTATTAAAATCACGTGAATAAAAAAAAAAAAATTTTTTGGATCCATGTGCACGAGCGCTCCTCATATGTGATATATGGACATACGCACATACAGACATACAACACAAAACAGTAGTGTGCACACGTAACATATAACACATAAGACAATAGTAAAGGCCTTGTAGCTTTACCTAGGTGAAATCTCCATTGCAATGTTCAAAAACTCCACAGTCAAAAAATAAAACTGATCAGAAAAAACATTAACCTAGGTCTGTATGAGCTCAAAAATAAAATAGAACTTTATGATGTGGGAAAAAGCAATAATAAAATAGATATTGAAAAAAACATCCTGGTTAATCACTGTCGCAGATGTAAGAATAGCCAAGCTGGAGATCTGGATATCAGCTGTTATGGATTTGAGTTGAATCATCTTCCTTTTGGTCTGTAGAAATTGTTTTGGTTAATCTCTCTGGAATCCAAATCGGCTGCTGTTCTTCCTGTGGAAACACATAAACAGAGCCCCGACTCCAGACTATCACTGGGTCAGGACCTTTCCATTGTCCTGTTAGAATATCTTTCCAAAGTACCTTAGGCTTATGTACATTTTTTGGATACAAATGTCTTTCCGCAGCACTAAGCCCTGATGAATCCAAATTTAAAAAGTTTAGAGTAAAAAGGGTTATTTTAAGTTTATCTTTGGGGGATATATATCCCTTTCCAATTCCCTCCTTTTGTTTTAATAAGTACATTTTAATAGTTTGATGAGCTCTTTCAACTATGCCTTGTCCTTGTGGATTGTATGGAATTCCTGTTATGTGAGTAATGCCAAATGATGAGCAAAACTGTTTAAAAGAGGTGGACGTATAACCAGGACCATTATCGGTTTTTAACTGTTTTGGAACGCCCACAGTGGCAAAATTTTGTAAGCAATGAGCTATAACATCTTTAGTTTTTTCTCTGGCATGAAGGGAGCCCATCAGAAATCCGGAAGAAGTATCAACTGTAACATGTAAATATTTTACTTTTCCAAATTCTGGCAAGTGTGTGATGTCCATCTGCCAAATATGGTTAGGTATCAGTCCTCGAGGATTGACTCCAAGATTAACTTGTGGTAAAAATGTCATACAATTTTGACATTGTTTTATTATTTGTCTAGCTTGTTCCTTGGTTATTTTAAAACACTTTTGTAAAGTATTAGCATTGACATGGAACCTTTTATGAAAATTTATAGCTTTTTCTATTGTGGAGAAAATATGTATGTCATGTGTAGATTTATCTGCTAACTCATTGCCCAAACTAAGGGCTCCAGGCAATCCTGTATGTGCCCTGATATGTCCTATAAAGAATGGATCTTTTCTGTCCCAGATTAGACTTTGTATAGTAGAAAACAAAGGGAAAACAGTAGAGGAAGGGGAAATCCTACCAGCATCTTCAAGGGATACTATACCATTAACTACATACTGACTATCAGAAAATAAATTAAATACAGAATCTTTAAACATCATAAAAGCTTGTAATACTGCATTAAGCTCTACCTTTTGAGCTGAAATATTTGTAGTTCAGGATTTTGATTTCTAAGTGGCTGGATTGCTTTGTTAACATAAATTTGACACATAGTTGGACTATTAGCCATCCCTTGAGGGAGTATTTTCCATTCATATCTCTTTTCAGGACCTTCATGATTTAGTGCAGGGATAGTAAATGCAAAATGTGGACTATCCTCGGGATGAATTGGAATTGAAAAAAAAAAAAAAAACAATCTTTAATATCTATAGCTAAAACATACCAGGTTTTTGTAAAGCAGACAATTGGGGAATCCCTGATTGAGCAGGTCCCATAATAACCATCTCATTATTAATGGCTCTTAAATCTTGTAATAATCGCCATTTACCAGATTTCTTTTTAATGACAAAAATGGGAGTATTATGGGGAGATACAGAAGGTTGTATATGTCCCTCTGCTAATTGTTGTTTGACCAGGTCATGGGCTGCTTGTATCTTTTCTTTAGTCAGGGGCCACTGAGGAACCCACAATGGTCTTTCGGATTTCCAAGTAATTTTGATTGTCTCAGTGGCCCTTTTTGAAAACCCAATCCATGTCTATTTGTTTTTTGATCTATTTGAATTGGTGCTGTCATACCTTGTTCTTGTTCTCTTAATCTTTCTTCTTTCCTAAAGCCTTGTCTAGCCCTAGTAGTGGGAGCATTAGGATTGATGTTATTTGTTAATGTCAAACCTAATTAATCTAGGACATCTCGTCCCCATAAATTTATAGGAAGATGATCCAATACATAGGGCTGTATAGTTCCTTCACATCCTTCAGGATCCTTCCAATCGAATACCATTGCACTTCTATGGGGATTAGTTGCCACTCCTAGGCCTCGAAGCGTTTGAGTGGCTTGTTGTAATGGCCAATGTTTCGGCCATTCTTGATGAGATATGATGCTAAGGTCTGCACCTGTATCAAGTAGCCCATTAAAGTCATGTCCTTGAATATTTAGTTTTAGCATTGGGCGAGAATCTAGATTTAAAGACAGCATAGCCCAATCTACACCTGTGGAGCCTAATCCCCTGGAACCTCTTTCTACAGTACGACTGGAAAATTTGTCATGTAGGCTGGGTATTATTAATAACTGTGCTATTCTATCTCCTGGTGAAATTACTGATATACCTCTTGGAGAACTAGCTATAATTTTTATTTCACCTTCATAATCAGGATCAATCACCCCAGGACTTATCATAAGTCCTTTTAGTGTTGAAGAACTGGGTCCCAATTATAAGCCTACTGTTCTTTGGGGAAGAGGTCCTTTTACTCCTGTGCGAATGATTTGAACTCCCATCTCTAGAGTTAGTACTGTTCTGGCAGAAGCGCAGATGTCCAACCCTGTGCTCCCTCTAGTTTGTCTGATGAGGGATTTAATGGATAATGCGTCCTGGGCACTACCTTGATGGTGTTGCTGGGTTCCTCCACTGCCCCGTATATTTGTGGTTTTGGGCCCCGGAGCATTGGGCCCTCCAGTCCGTTTTTTGGCAATGGAGCCTGATGTCTTTCTCCACGATATTGTGGGTAAACACTTGGTCCTTGTCTGTTTTTTGATAATGGAATACCTTCTATGGTGGTTTGAGAATGACATTCATTAGCACAATGTTTCCCTCTACGGCATCGTGGGCAAATACCCAGTATTCTATTCCTTTGATACCTAGCCTTGTTAAACCCTCCTCCTATGGGGCAACTCCTTTTAAAATGTCCTGTTTGATCACAATTATAGCATGTTTTTGGCCTGGCATCTAAAGCCTGTTGTACTGCTGCTAAGACTTGCCCTTGTTCATTAATGTCTCTACACAACTTAATATATGTGTTTAAATCTTCATGTTTCCATGGTCTGATGACCTCTCTGCAACAATGATTTGCTTGGTCATAAGCCAGTTGTTTTATAAATGGCATTGCCTGTTCTGTATCTCCAAATACTCTAGATGCTGTCTGAATAAGCCTATCTACAAATTCAGCGTAAGGTTCATTAGCTCCTTGTATTACCTTAGATAATTGTCCTTGTAAATCTCCATGCCCCTGTAAAGTTTTCCATGCCCTAACTGCGTCTGCAGCAATTTGTGCGTATACGCTGGGATCATATTCAATTTGTTGCCGTTGACCCTCATAAGGTCCTTTTTCTAATAACATCTCTAGATTTCTTTGAGGGTAACCGGCTGTTGCATTTCACCTAGCTGTCTCCATGCAAAATTCCTCATTGGCAACCTTCCATAACAAATATTGTCCTCCATTTAGCACAGATCGACACATGTTAGCCCAATCTGCTGGCGTCATGTCTAAGTTGGTAATGGATTCGACCATGCTCACAGTGAAGGGTGCTTGCGGCCCGTAGGTTGTTACAGCCTCCTTTAATTGCTTCACTGTTTTGAAATCTAAAGCACAGTGAATTCATTGCCCTCCTGCCTGCTCAAGTACAGGGCATGCTAATCTTTGGTGTCCTGCCTCAGGATTCCGTCCATCAACTACGGGAGTTGAGGGCCGCTCAGCTGTAGATGGAGCTGTTGGTTGAATTACGCCCTCTGGTGATAGAACGGGGTTAGTAGCAGCCTCCTGTTGTAATTCCCCGCCTGATGGTTGTTTTTCCTCTAAGCTTTCTTTCTTCAAATATTCCTGTCTGACTAGCTTGAGAGACCTTCTCTTTCGCTTGACCTAACATGTTTTCTACCATAGTCTGGACCTCTAACAATTTACTTAACAGTCTTTCGGTTTGCTTTTTACTAGTTTCTAATCTACTATAAAGGTAACGCAACCCAATAAGATAGCATAAATCAAAACCGAAACAGAATGAAACAAAAACCGAACAAAGAATAGTTGTATCAATTTTCTCTTTCTCAGGGCTGAACAACTTCAAACCTTGAGCCAACCATTTTCCCTGTTTGCCTGAGAAAATTCTAGGGATAGGCAGCTTGAAACAAAAACAAGATAAATCAAAACGAGAACACATTGTTTTTTGAAATGGTCACCCATTTTGTTGCCTTCCCTCATGGGCGAGCAATTTTACTCACCTCCAAGATTCAGGCATTCCCCGTGCAGGCCGCCAGTTGCCACAGTCTGGCTGGGCACAAAATCACAAGCCACTCAAGCAGGAACAAAGTTTATTTTTTGAAACTTCCGCCAATGTCCGGTACCACCCTGGAAGATTGTTTTTCCACCCACGCGGCCTCCTATCGGAACCGCAGAGAGCGCTCCTCCCCCGGAACTCCCTCCTACTGTACTTCCCCAACCAATGGGAACTCTCCAGGAGTCCCGTAGCCTCCTAGGTGAACAGCAGGAATCCAATATCCATATGAATGCAAATCTTAACATAATCATATCATCTCAATGGCTAGCTGGCGTCACCTTTCGACCAAAAATGCCATGCATCATATACTCGGCTCTTAGCAGTCCTACAGTGACCAGCTGGTGACCTGGGAGCCCAGAGTCCCCAGACCTCAGCCTCCACATCTGTAAACTGACAAGGAAGAACACAGGGATCCTGGGTGGGTTCAGCAACGCAGCCCCTCTGAACACAGGGAGGACAGCAGCTGTCACCTGGCCCTTCCAGTGGGGAACACTCTAGCACCCATGACCCCACTCAGAATGCTGCCCCCTCACAGATGCCCACAGCAAGCTGCTCCTCAGGGGTGGCTGCCTGCAGCCAGCGGGAAGCCGTGTGCGGGGGCTCTGGGGCTGGCCTGCAGGCGGTGGCCCACGGCCGGGTCTCTGCCTCCTGTTCTGGGAATGCTCCCCCTCCCTCTTCAGACAGGAGACCAAGGCCCTGAGAGCTGGAAACACTGCCCAGGGCAGAGGGAGCGGCCGGGGCTGGGAGCTGCGATCCTTCCAGGGCCACAGGCAGAGGTGACTAAGGGACCTACGGAGCCTGGTGCTCGGCCAAGCCCTGGTACAAAAACGGAGGATTCCACGACGGGCCGGAGCAGAACCATAACCACAGCCTGTGTGGCTGTGCGGTCACCTGCCCAGGGGCCAGCTGTGTCACAGAACCTCCTTCCTAGAAGAGGGAGACCACTGCCTTCCAGAAACCAGGACTCAAAGCAAGGCCACCCTAAGGAAGGCCACTGACACAGGGGGATGAGGCCTCTAGGGATCTTTGCCAGCGCCAGGGCCTTGGCCAGAACCAGTATCCAACAGTGCTCCTAGCACGCTGGGCTGCGGGGACAATGAACGAGAGCATGGGGACATGCCCAGCCCAGCCCCAAGGCCTCCCAAGTGCCCTCAGTCCTGGCCACCTCTGTCCGAGCACTGTCCCCACAAGTGCCCTGGTATGGAAGGCCACCATGTGAAACATGGGCAGAAGTGAGACCTGTCCAGTGAGCCCTTCAGCTCTGTGCACAGGGGCTGGTGCCCAAGGGCAGAGGCCCCAGAGCCTGCCCTGCACGCCCCCAGCCCACAGCCTCTCCGCCCGGGGGACTTTCAGGTGGAGACTAGGGAAGGGCACATGGTGGACCAGACAGGGACGTCTGGACCAAACTTCCTTTCTTATTTAGGAATCTGAAGTGACATAGGTCTCTGGGCACCTGCTGGGGCTGAAGCCTCTTCTGCCCTGCTCTGGCTGTGGGGTGGAGTCTGCTCGAGCCACTGTGCATTGGGGCCCTGCAGAGTCTGGGGCCCCCAGCTGTGACCACAGTGCCTTTGGGCAGGTGGCAGGAGCAGCAGAACTGGGGACAGGTTCCCTAGAGCCTGGCCCAAGGCAGCTCGGGAGGCTACGAGGGTGGGACATGACTAGAGAGGGAGGCAAGTGGAAAGGACTCGGTCCTGCCACCAAAGGCTCTGCCCTGGGTGACACTGTTGGCAGGTCCTCCTGCCTGCTGCTCCTGCCAGGTGCCTGATCTCATCTCAGCCTCTGAACAGCTCCTGGGAGGGCGGCCACACAGTGAGGAAAGGAGCAGGGTGACAGTCTGAGGTGCCTGAGGACTGAGGGGGCAGGGCTCGGGCTCAGGAGCTGGTTTCCCTACTGGGAAATGGGGCTGAGAACAAACCACATGCTCTGATGACCACGGGACCTGAGGACGGAAACAGCCCAGTCCCCTAGCCTGGCCCAGCACGCAGGACCACCAGGTCGCCCCTGCACCATTGGGAACCACGGCGCCTGCGTCATGAGCTCTGCACGGTCTGAGGCCAGGAGAAACCGAGGCCCAGGAAGCCAGTGGCCGGGCAGGGGGTGGGGCCGCTCTGCCCAGCCTGCTCCAAGGTGTGTTGACTCTGAGCTTCACACAGCAGTCCCTGAGCCGCCCACAATGACCCCAAGGAAGTGAGGGTCCGCAGGGCCTCTGGCGCCCGTCTGGGCATCACCAAGGATGGACTACTCACGGGTGGGAGCACAGTGTGGTCAAGTGCAGAGGGCAGAGCCCTGGGGGGCCCAGCCAAGGACTTTGGGGCCAGGGGAGCCTGCTGCGTGGGTTCCCTCCCGAGTCTCCACAGGCTCTGGGCCGTGGAGGGGCTGGGGCTGCCTGAAACAGTGGCATGTGGTGACCACACGGCACCTGGTAAGAATGACACGCTGGCGGAGGCACAGCGTCCCCACTCAGACCAACCAGGGGACCACAGGCCCTTCCAGACCCGGGAGGAAGACAAAGTGTGGCAGAGAGGAGCCTTCCCAGCCTGGCTCTGGGTCAGACCAGCTGAAACTCTCAGCCGTCATGGTGGTGGGGTCCCAGGCAGGACTGCCCTTTTCGTTTCCAGTCTTGCTGCGGGTATAGGGTGGCCACACCTCCCTCACATGGCTGCATGTGGCACAGGGGGACAGGTGCACAGAAGGCGCTGGGCACAGACACAATATCGAGAGCATGCCACACAGGGGCTGGTGGTTATTCCTACACCTGGGAGGGCAGCCTGGGGAACCAGCCTGACGCAGAGCACCAGACTGTCCCCCAGCCCTGAGGTCCTCCCCTGGCAGGTGACCTTTGCTGGCTGGTGGCGTTGTCTGAGATCTGGGGCTTTCCTGGAGGAGCCTCAGTCCTTGAGCAGGCTCACAGTGACCCCTGCTGTCCGCCACTCAGAACTGTCTCAAACCATCAGCCAGTGCCACCCAGGAGGCCTGGAGAGGGAGCCAGGAGAGGGAAGGACCTGGATCCCAGGTCTGGGAAACTCCACCAGGACAATGCACGGAGGGGACCCGGTAATTATGTTCAGGGGACACTTAAGTCCTGGTCTCCTACAATAGACACGGAGCTTGAGATCAAAGAAGTCCTTCCGCCCACACGGAGCCAAGAGGAACTGTGTTTCCCAGGGACATTATTTTCTGATCAACACATGCTGTTCTCAGCAGCCTGTGCTGATCCGGCGGGTCTTAAATTGGACTCTTCAAGAAGCAGAAGCGGTGGAGACACGCAGACGCACGTGCCACGGCCCTCACCTTACCCACGACCTCAAGCTCCTTCCACATGCACGGAAATAACCCCCCGAGTCGTGACCCCATCCTGCCAGGCAGGGCACCAGAACCATGGGAGACCTGCTGCCCAGACCAGCTCCAGCCAATGGAGCCTGGAGATGAAGGAGGGTGGGCGGGAGCAGGAGTGGATCCCCATCCACAGGGAGGCACCCAGGGCACAGTCACACAGGTCACTCTTGTCTCCTCTTGCACGTGGTCTGCCTTGCCAGATGCTAACTGGTGATTCTAGGGACTTTGCTCTCCTATCCATGGTCACCCACACGGTAGGCCCTAATTGCTCTTAGACCCCAGCCAAGCCTGGACACAGAGCACACAGTGGCCGCCCCTGCAGATGGCTCTCCTCTGTGCAGCGTGGAGCCAGCTGCTAGATTCCCTTAAGACTGGGCGGCCGGGTCCTCCTTCCAAATGCGACAGGACCTGGTCTGAAATCCGGGTTCCTCTGTGGAATCACTATGGGCCAGCAGCGTCCCCACAGCCCCCAATCCACTGGTTGCTGTCCCCTCCACATCTGGCTCCTGTGCTAGTAGGCGGCGTGGGAAGCAGGTGGTCTGCTGCCTTTCGGGTGGGCATCCTGTGAGGAGCCACTGAGCCCAGGGGTCCACTACCGGCTGGAAAGGATGACGCCCTGGGAGCTTGCATCAAGAGGCTGGTGTCTGGTGACCCAGCTCTGGGCAGAGCCTCAGCAGAGTTGCCTTGGGTCACCAGCGATGCTGACCTGCCTCCTGCAGCTGCTGGGTAGCCAGGGGGACACTGGCTCGCCCCCCTCCCACCCGAGGAAGGATGTTTTGACTTTTCCGAGGTCACAGGAGATGAATCAAGGCAGCCAGAAGATGACCTCTGAACCCCACAGTGCTGACCCATGAGAACAGCCCAGCCAGCGGCGGCCCTGCCCAGGCGGCCACGACCCTCCCGCGGCAGAGCTCACCTGAAGAGCTCGCGGATCTCCCTGCGGTCAGCCTGGAAGGGGATTTTCCGCACCAGGATCTTGGACGAGGTCTGCTTCGGGGAAGCTGCTTCTTCCGGGCAGAGGTCAGGGCTGGCCTGGAGAGGAGGGGAGGGTACAGGTCACCTTGGCCAACCCTCCAGCTTTCTCCTGGGCCTCGTCCTGGGGAAGTTGGCCACCATGTTGGAAGGACAATCAAGCTGTCCAGGGCAGAATCCCCAGGTGAGGGCCTGGGCCCATCCATGGCCCTGTGTGCACCCCCTCAGAGGCCGAGTCCTGATTGCTAGTGGGCCTTCCAGGGGCTGCGACCCAGGTGGCACCTACTGCAGCTCCAAAGGAGACCTGAGCCAGAACCCAGCAGGGCTGCCGAGCTCCGACCACAGAACCTGCTACTGCAGAAGCTGCGGGTCCCAGGGTGTCCGTCACGCAGCAAGGGATGACCAGTGCACTTCGCCATCCGCCACGCGTGCCAAACGACTCCAGGCCAGACACAGGACTCGGGGCACCCCCACTGCAGGAGGTCCTAGCAGCAGCGTCCCCAGGATGCAAATCCCATAAGCAAACGCCACCCAGGGCCGAAAGCGTCTGGGGAGCAGGGCTCAACACAGCTTAGAATAAAATGATGTGAACATCGGCCAGGCTGCAGCAGCTGGCGAGGCTGCCTCGGGCTGGCCCTGGGGACAAGGCACTGGGAAGAGGCCCCCACTGAGCTTTGAGCAAGGCGCATGCTGGAGGCTCCACCCCCAGGTGTCACATTGTACTCTACAGGCCAAGTCCCCTACCCAGGTCACCTGTCCCTGGATAAGAACCTGAGGCTCTGGGCTCCAGGTCTGGGCTCCCACGTCCCCCTCAGGAACCCTGCGACCCTCCTGGGCCCCAACCCAACCCTCCTCTGGCTAAGGAGGCCCAGCACAGGCGTCTACAATAAATGACCAACTTGCTGGAAATCACCAAATAAATGCCTTCCCCCAGCTCCAGACTGCTGGCAGCAGTAGGTTTTACACTGGAGGCAGGTGGGTGACACTGATGATAATGGCTAGCAGGGGCACAGGACACGTGCCACCTCCATCAGGAGCCACAGAGCACGCTGGCTCACTGGGACGTGTGCCCAGGACGCCCAGGAGCAGACCTCGCCCTCCGGACACCTGGGTCGCTGGGCCAACGCGTCTGCCTCCACCTGCCACCTGCTGAACTGCTGAGGCCTCTGGCACCGCTGTGCAGCCCGAGGAAGGCCGCCCCAGAGCCCAGAAGGGCAAGGGCCACGGCCTCCAGAGAGGTTTGGCCAACCTCCAGCGGCACGTAATCCCCGGGGTTCAAAGAAGGTGCATGAAACATCCCCCAAGTCATCAGCACTGCCCCAGCTCAGCAGGGAGCAGGTGTGGCGAAGACCCCCAACCCCAATCAGGAAGAACCCTAGAGGGCGGGGGGGCAGGTGGAAGGGTCATGGGACGTGGAAGGGCTGAGACACCCTCGGGAGGCCAGCTCCAGGGACAGAAAGAACAGGGGCGTCATAGGAAAGGGAAGGCACTGAAGACTCACTTGTTGGCTCCTTCTGAGATCCCCACTTCCACCTTGTGGCTGTCCATGATATGACCCTGGAGAGGAGACAGCACGGCTCATTCCCGGTCCTCACTGTTCACCGTGTCCTTGCCTGTCCCCAAAGCAGGGCCGTGGCTAGAGGATGGAAGACCGCCTGCTCCCTGGAAGAGGGGTGGGGAGGGCAGGCACAGAGGGGCCTCCCCAAAATGGCTCAGCAGCCGGTGGCCACAGAGACCCAGGCTCATGATGTCCCCTGCTCCGTGTGGCAGCCCTTTACAGCACTCAAGGGCACAGGGCCTGTCGGCTCACTGTGTCCACAGCCCTGAGAACCCAGTCCCAGTGCCGTGGGCCTCAGTGAGGGAGCTGCAGTCACTGCCAGTGAGGGCGGCTACCCAGGGGGTGGCAGAGATCCCAGGCCATGTGCTCTGCGGCCACAGCTCCCTCCTCCTGCCAAGGGTTCCATTTACCCCAGGACTTGTGCCCAGGCGGTGGCACAGGATGTGGATCTGTCCAAACTCTCTCAGCCCCTTCCACCACCTTTGCTGCCCCCACCCTGGTCCAGGCTACAGAGCTCTGGTGACCACAGGGTTGCCTGCTCCCCTTCTTCTCATCCCATCTCCACACAGTAGCTGGAGACCGTCCTAGAGGATAAATGAGACCCTTCCCTGTGTGCTCCAAACCCTCCAGAATCTTGCTCAGCCTTCAGGTTGGATTCTAGTCCTTTAAGAGGGCCTGTGAACCTAGTCCTGGACACCTCTCACCTCACCTGACCCCACCACACACTCTGTCTACTCTAACCTCAGAGTCCCTGCCACAGGCCCTTTGCACTTGCTGTTCTCGGCTCCTACACAGCTTTCCCTCCAGGTCTCTGTGCAGTTGACTTCATGTCAGCAGGGTCAGCTCAACTATCTGCTCCTCAGAGAGGTCCCCTTCACCCACATGACCTTAGGTAGCCCCACTTCTCAAGTTATTTTTATCCAAGCCTTTTGTGTGTGGTGCTGGGAATTGAACCCGGGGCCTTGTGCATGCGAGGCAAACACTCTACCAACTGAGCATGTCCCCAGCCCCCGTATCCAAGCTTTTCTCATGATCTGGGCTTTTGTTTGTTCACCCCAGAAAGAGGAAGGTCTCTCCAGGCCTAGCCCGGTGCCTGTCAGAAACCAGGCCCGCAGGGAAGGAGTGTGAGTGGAATAGATGAAGGACAGTGACCCTGGAGGGTGAGAGGCTCTTCATTCTCTTGGGCGTGGTCCCTGGAGAACCCGGAAGGACGGGCCAGCAGGACGTGAGCGCCCGCGATACCCAGGCAGCAGAGGCCAACAGCCCCTGCCAACTGCCGAGTCCCCCGCAGACCGCGGCTCGGAGCCCCACTTACCTGCAGCTGTTTGAGGGCTCTCTGGGCTTGCTCCGGCTTCTGGTAATCCACAAATACAAACCTCATGGAAAGCAGCACCCCTGAAAGAGGGGGAGCCCCCAGCCAGTGGGGCACAGAGTGAGCCCAGGACCTCCACTCCCCCCCCATGGCTCCTCTCCAGGCCCACCTTCTGACTAGCCCTCCCGCTGAGCCTGCCACCTGAGGTTCAGGACTGTTAATTAACTGATGATTGACGTGAGGATTAACTTCATCATAGAATCCCGCCTTCGGGAGGGAGCAGGACTGACAGGGATGACCACCGTGGTGACCAAGGGGCCCTCCACCAGGACAGCCCCGCCACACCTAGTGCACAGGATGAGCCCACACGCTGTCGGGCAACCAGGGCTGCCTCCTGGTGGGGATTCTTGACCCTCCCATTTGGCTCCAGGTCTCAGATAGAAAGTTCCCTGGGGAGGGCCAAGAGCCATGGCTCCATCTTGCTCCCCACTCCGAGGTGGGAGGGCAGGAGCACCAGCAGCCCATCCCAGGGGCATCTGCTGCTCTGACTCTGTGTGTGTGTGTGTGTGTGTGTGTGTGTCCTTTAAAAGGTGTGTGGGGATCGAACCCAGGACAGGCCTACACAGGAAAGCCCCCTGTAGGCACAGAGACACCATCACAGCCAGGGAGGGCTGGACAGGCCGCCCCTCCCCGCCCAGCCCTCGGAAGGAGCCACTGCTGCCAATGCCTGGCCTTGGGCTTCTGGCCTCCAGAACCCTAAGGCAGGCCGTCTTTGCCGATGAAGGCCCCAGGCGTGGCCCTCTGCTCCAGTAGCCTGAGCAGTCGGAGGCAAGGGACTCTAACTTCTATGCCACAGAAGTGTCTGCTAAAACTCTCGGTGGCTGCCCACCAGGCCACAGTCCAAACCTCTGCCAGGCACAGAAGCCACTTCTCAACGGGAGTCTGCCTCCCTTTCCAGGGCACCTCCTGCCTCAGCCTCTGCCACCAGGCTGCTTAGCCTCCTTGCCTCCAGTCCCCAGTCTGACTTGGAGACCGCAGTCCTACCATGGCCCTCCTGCTACAGCCTCCTGCGCTGAAGCCACCAGCTCATATGTCCCCCGGCTACTGCGGGTGCCTGGGGACAGGGACCGCATCTCCTCTGGTCTACTGTCCTGTGTGCCCACTGCCTGGTGGCCCAGGGCCTATTGGGAATGAAGGAGCAGCAGTCACTGTGGCCACACGCACAGGTACCCAGGACGGTATCGGGCTGACTCCACTGCACCCACTAATTCTGCAACGCCAAGGGCTGCTGGACGGGACTGCATGGCTGTGAAAAGGAAAAAGGACCGTCCCTGCTCATGCTCTGAAGCCTCAGGGCTGGAAAACACGTGGGCAGAGGACAAATGCATCATGACAAGGTCCAGGGCTAACGGAGGGGCCAGGTGGCCTATGCCTGCCCACTACCTACTGGCCAGGGAGGTGCAGGATTACCGATGTGGTAGAATGTTCCAGAAGTTCTACATCAGGGTCATTCCCCTTGGAATTGAGGGGAAAGCCCACAATCCATCCTTTTTGCTATGCCTGAGGATTTCCTGGGTGCCAAGGCGTAGGAACAAGGGAGGCCTTGGGTGCTGATGGGTACTGCTGGGTGCTGCTGCTGCCCACCACGCACACAGCTCCGGACCACCTGAGGGTCTACAAAGGCTCTGACTCAGAGCCCGGGTCAGGGACCTCTGCAACAGCACGGCAGGAGAGGAGGGGCTCTTCTGCATAAGCCTGCCACCCCCAAGGTGTGGTTTCCCCAGAACCACGTCCTTCCACAAGAACAGGGTACCTGCTGTGTACTTCTTCCTGGAGACGGAGCAGCTCCTCACGGCCCCCACTTTGGAGAACACCTGGAAAGAGGAACACACAGCCCCTGCACTCCCAGGCCCTCCCGCCACCCGCACAGGTACAGCTCCTTATGGGCTGTGCGCCCACCGCAGGAACGGGGAGCAGGGTCATGCAGAGTGCCACCAGGTGCTGCTCCCAGTGAGCTGGCCTGTGCCAGGCCCCCACGCCACCCACCCATCCAGTGACCCTAATGGCACATTCAGATGGGTGGCTGAGGGCCTAGGGACCTCGGCTGCCAGCCAGGCTCTGAGCCACCAAGCAGCCCTGCCCAACACTGTCTTCCCAAGTTTGCCATGTGGAGACCTGGGTCGCTCTGAGGGGGAGAGTGATGGCCAGTCCCCCAGGCCTCCTGAGGCGGCAGCTAGGCTGGTTCTTGCTCCACTTATAGAAGGAAGAACTGGGGCACGGAGCCGATGAGGGGTTCGCTGCAGAAGCCGGGTGTCAGTCTGGACACATGGAGCCTACTGACCCCAGGCCTGACCTCAGGCCTGACCTCACTGCCCTCTGTGCTTAAAGCCAAAATAATTAAAAAACAACAAAAAACAAACAAACAACAACAAAAACCCTCTAAGTCACACCCCACCTTGTATTTCCCTTTCCCTTCTGTCTCCCTGGGGCCTGGCTGGGGACAGCTCCATGTGGTTCTGTCTGCATGTTGAGGACCAAAGACAGGAGGTGCTCAGTACTGTCCACCAAGTGAGCGACGGGGAGCAGGAGGAGTGGGGACCCCAACCCACACACTCGCAGCAGACAGGTGCGTCAAGCATGGGGCCCTGTACTGCAGGGTCTCACTGTCCCAGTCAGACCTTCAAACCACCCAACGGGAAGCTTCTATTCATGTCTCATGACCTAGGCACAGACAGGCTACAGGACTCACCCACCGGCAGGAGTGAGGCCAGGATCCAGGCCCGAAAGGACTGACCCCAATCACGGCTCTACACTCAGGTGCTGGGACAGGAGTCCTGTGCGCTGGGTGTGCTTCTAATGAGCTGTGTGACCTCAGGACAGTGAAGCAGCCTCTCTGAAGCTCAGTCTCCAATCTGAACTAGATGGTCCTGGCTGGGCCTTCAGCTCCAGGGCCTTTACTCCTGAGGATGCTCTTGAGCTGCTGTTTGCGCATCACTGAGAAACGCTGATCCCTGATGTCCCACACCACGCCAGGAGTGACCGTGACACCACAAGGACCACAGCTGGCCCGAGAGACTCAAGGCCACCTGCCTGAGACACTGCTAGCTGCACCTCTAGAGGCCAAGCCAGGAGTGGATATCGGTGGCTGAGAGTCGGACTGTGGCACACAGGCAGATCCAGGGCTCGGGCTTCATTACAATCAGGCGCGGAATGTGCATGCTGCCCCCTCTGGGCTCCCGCTGCCGCCGGCAGGGCTGTTATCAGCCGCCAGCAGCTTTCCAGGACCCCCCCACCAGGAGCCCTTTATCTGGAGGCTCGGGTCTTGGTGGTGGGGAGATAACACGGCCGCCCCCCTGGAGACCAGAACAGAGAGCAGAGAAGAGCTGCCAGAGCTGCCCTCTTGCCCTGCCCAGCCCAAGACATGGCACCTGGTCCCCCTCCTGTCATCCTGGGGAAGATGACATTTGGAACAACAGGCAGAGAGCGGGGTGGGGAGTGGCAGGGGAGAGGGCACAGCTCAGGGGACCAGGACGGGGGCTTGTGTAGGCAACATGGTCAGAAGAGAAAGACGGGCTCAGGGCGCTGACCCAGGAGGTGACGTGAGCCCAGCGGGTGGACGTCGCACCATGTCCTGGAGCAGATCCAGGCTGAGGCCTCCTCTGTCAGCCAGTGAGCAGAAGCCAGCCCCTCCAAGTGGCTGGACACTGTCGGGACACTCCACACCGACCTGAGGACAGGAGACAGGACCTCAAAACCAACTGGGGGACCAGGGACAGAGGAGCATTCTGACAGGGTCCAGACACGGGTGCCAAGAAGCCATTGTTCATGCTCTAGAGCCCGTCTGCCACCAAGGCCCCCCTCTGACACTACCTGTGACCAGCCGAGAGATGCTGGGGACAGTCATGCCACGCCTGTCTTGGTCACCATGGGCAGCAGCCACCGGTTACAGACAGGTGTTCCCACCACGTGGGGGTGTCGATGGCCAGTAGGCTGCATCTCCCGCGTCCTCAGGAGGGTGCGTGGGCACCACTCTCTCTGTCAGGGTCAGAAACAGCCTGAGAAGAGGCAGCCAGCCCAGTCCCAGAGCAGGGGCCGAGGACGGCACTGCCCACGTCACCAGCATGGCAGCCAGTTCCCCAGCAGTGGCTCCTGAGTGGAAGGATGTGGAGGGCAGGCCAGCAGGCAGGGAGCAGGTGCCACTCTGCCCTCTGTCACTCCCGGGGCCTGGCACTCCGCAGGGTGCTGTGGTCAGCAAGGCAGATGCTGCTGTGGAGTGGACCCTCTGGTGGGAACAAACTCAGGCAGCAGCCAGCCGCGAGGGGCGGTCACCTCACGCGGCACAGATGGCCAGTCCTGAATACCCACGGGGAGTGGACATGAGCCTCGGGCATGGCGGAAGGCCTGTGCTCAGAGAAGGCCGCAAAATCCAACCGACACTGGCTGACCAGAGACGACTCCTCCTCTACTTTTTTTTTTAAACCGTAAAACACTTTAATTTTTTTGTAAATATATGAGAACAACGAGGGTGGTAAACAAGAGATGGTCTATCTTTAAGAGGAAAATCCTTATCTTAGTAAACTGAGCAACTAGAATCCCTGTGTGGGGGGTGGGCCCAAGGTAAAATCTGAACATCTGGGTCAAACAACCCAGTCCTCAGAACCTCCCTCCAGGTGTCTATTCTAAGACGTGGTCGTGGTCTCCAGACTACGTGGTTCCATGGGAAGCTGCCTGTCTCCTAGGGGCAGCTGGGGGACGGGGAGGGACTCAGGTTTTGGCATCCTGACGGGCGAGGGCCAGGGCTAAGCCATGACCTGCAGTGTGCACCACAGTCCTGAAGGAAAACCTCATCCTGCCTCAAATGCCCCACTGTGAGGGGGAACCCAGGGGGCCGGCACCCCTGTGGCTGGGGACACACATTGGTCTTTCCTTTCCTGCCTGGGCAGTCGCTGGACACCAGAGGGCACTGAGCCACTCCAAGAACATGGCCCCCAGCCCCTCAGCCACCTATGGAGCTCTGGACTTTCATGGGCTCTTCTGGGTATGAAGAGATGTAGGTTTTCTTCCCTTAACCGTTAGCTGACAAACTAAAAATATGCTACATTACGTTGCACTCGTAATTCTTTTTTTTTTTTTTTTTAAGAGAGAGAGAGAGAGAATTTTAATATTTATTTTTTTTAGTTTTCGGCAGACACAACATCTTTCTTTGTATGTGGTGCTAAGAATCGAACCTGGGCCGCATGCATGCCAGGCAAGCACGCTACCACTTGAGCCACATCCCCAGCCCCTGGACTCGTAATTCTGATATCTTTTTTTTTTTTTTTCTTGGTACCAGGAACTGCAATCAGGTGTGCTTCACCACTGAGCTCCAGCCCAGCCCTATTTTGCATTGTATTTAGAGACAGGGTCTCACTGAGGCTGCCTTTGAACTCAGGATCCTCCTGCCTCAGCCTCCTGAGCTACTGGGGTGACAGGCGTGGGCCTCATCACCCGGCTCTGATGCTGTTTTTCAGGGATGTTTTAACACCTGCATAATCAGAGACCGAGACCCGCTGGTCTGTGGATGAACAAAGCCGTAAAGCAGGGGTCTGCTGAACAGCTCCTGGCTCTCCGCCCACCCCTTGCCCGCCTGCCCAGGACATTGACCTGTTCTTGCCGGTTTCTGGCTCCACCATGTTCTCTCCCGCAGATGCTTCTTGGGTTCTTTCCCCTGAGGGGCTGTGCTGGAGAAGACGCCAACTGGAGCCCACTCGAGATACAGGGGGACATGGTGGAACTGTAGAGGCAAAGGTGCCAACACTGTGGGTCCCTGTCACGGGACACAGCTGAGAGGGACTCAGTCCCATGTGCAGATGACGCACCCCAGTGTGGAGAAGATGGGTGCTCGGCAGGGCAGAGGAGCCAGGAGACACGCAGCCCAGAACCCCAAGAGCTCTGGGTGCCTGAGGAAAACACTCGGGCCCAGGCTGAGAGGCAAAGGCCACGTCTCTGTCGCCTTGACCTGCGGTGGGTTCCAGGTGCCCTGGGCGCTTTCTCTAGTCAGAGGATGAAATGGGGACTGTGACAAGGGGAGGAACTGCTGGCACAGAGCAGCTCCAGGGGAAGTCAGCGGGTCGCAAAGCCAAGAGCGTTCGTGTTGCCTTTCAGAGGCGACTTGTGTGCCAGGGGTTTCTTAAAAAAGGTTGAGACAGCCACTGCTAATAGCCACCTCAGTAGAAGGCCCCTGGGTAGCTACAGGGCAGGGTGGGAGGGAGACGTGTCAACTTACAGCCTTTGGGACTCTTCAAATTTCATACTGCATTCAAGCCTCAAAGATTAATTATGTCCAGGAAAAAAAAAAACAAAACAAAAAACAAGCAGCCGGGCGCAGTGGTGCACACCTGTAATCCCAGCGGCTTGGGAAGCTGAGGCAGGAGGATAGCAAGTTTGAGGACAGCAAGTTCGAGGCCAGCCTCTGCAACTTGGTGAGGCCTTAAGCAACTTAGTGAGACCCTGTCTCCAAATAAAATATAAAAAAGAGCTGGGGACAAAGCTCAGTGGGTAAACACCCCTGGGTTCAATCCCTGGTATAAAAAGGAAAAAGAAAATGAAAAAAATGTGCTCGGGAGGGAGTGGGAGCAGCCTGGGGGTCGGAGAGTTGGCGGTGCCACTTAGGAGCTGTGTGGCTTTGGGTCACTGGGCCTCAGTCGAGGCTGCTGACGGGAATGGTCAGTGAAGAAAACACTTGTCAGAGTCAAAGGGGAGGCTGCGCCTGGACAGTGCCTTCGCCATCATCCACTCTGGTGATGGGGACTCCTTCCCGAAGAGGAAGGGGCGGCTGCAGTCCAGGCACGGCTCCTGGCCGGGCCACCAGAGACTCAGCAGTCTCGCGGACCAGGTTCTCACCAAGCCCTGATGGTGCAGTGGGCAGGGCCCCAGCTGGGAAACCCCCAGGGCTGGAGGGGGCCAGGAAGGCCTGCCTGCGGGTCACTGGGGACCACGACCTGCAAAGCACCAAGGGGCCTGGCAGACAAATGACCTATGGTGGGTGAAAGGTGGCTCCCCAAGAGATGGCCATCTAGACCCCCAAGATCTATCAGTGCATCCCCTGCAAGTACCATCAAGACCCCGAGATGGTCCGGGGTTATCTGGGTGGGCAATAAACCCGGGAGAGGGATCTGGGACCAAGAAGAAGGCCACGTAAAGATGGGGCAGGGATGGGAGTTGCACAGGGAGCTGATGGATGCCGGGAGCCCAGCAGTTGGCAAAGGCAGGACAGGTCCTCCCCAGAGCCCTTGGAAGCCCTGGCCACATCTTGCTCTTGGATGCCTGCCTGCCTGCCAGCTCTGCGACAGGTGCACTGTGTGGTCTTAGGCCACCTGGCTCATGGCCACCTGTCATGGAGCCCCAGAGGCCCCTGTGCTGAGGATACACACGTGTGCACACACGGACGGCCCTGCATGCAGGACCGGCCTCAGCTCACCACAGGCACGGACGGCGCCACAGCCAACCAGGGAGACCCATGTTGGGGCAGGAAAGGAAGGCCAAGGACAACCAGAGCTGGGCAGGGGCCGAGGGTGTTTTCTGCAGCGTCCTCAGGCAGGGCAGGGGTGCGGGACCAGCACCAAGGTGGAGCCAGGCCGAGCCCGTGTGGGCAGTGGGCACACCAGCTCCCGGGCCCTCTCCCCGCAGCAGCTCCCAGCGGCCTACCTTGGAATAGGCCAGGTGTCGGAAGGCCTTGCGGGCCTCCAGGGGCTCCAGGAACTCCAAGATCGCAGTGACGCCACCCTCAGGCAGCAGCACGCAGCCCAGGCTCCCAAAACGGCTGTAGGTCTCCTGCAGCTCGGCTGCCAGGGTGCCTGCCAGGAGGTTCTTGGCCAGAATCACAGTCTTGCTTCGTTCTTCTGCCGCCTGCAGGGAGGAGAGGCCACGTGAGGGACGGCAGCAGGGCTCTTCAGCTGGACACTGGCACTGACCTTGTGGCCTCTAGTCAAGGTGTGCACCTGGAGGCTCAGTGGCCAGGAACATGGAGGACCCAGGAGGCACCACCAGCTGGCTCCACAGCCAACAGGCAGCTCCAATGAGGGCGAAGGCCCAGGGCACCCGGTGAGACCCCCCGGGGTCGAATCCCAGCCCCAGCTGAGTCACCAGATCCCAACAGTGACTGACCACAGCTCCGATGGACCTCCCAGGCGCCCTGCCGCTGGGCAGTAATTGAGATTGGCACCTCAGCATGGAGGGCTCTTCCTGGCACTGCGGACCACCTGTGGACACAGGCGTGGGAAGCAGAAGCAGTGAGGAGCCTGTGCCCCCAGGAGCAGCCCACCGCCCCCAGGAGCTGGCTGTCCCTGTCCTTGGGAGGGGCAACTCTGAAGTTGAGCACTTGGTTTGGATCCAGTAAGCCCAGGACCCACCCATACCCCAGCCTCCCCTGAGGCTGTCCCCAGCTTTGTATCAGCAGTAGTCGACTCCCCAGAGGTGGGGCCAGTGGGGCAGCAGGCACCCACCTGGCTGAAAGAGTCCAGGCTGACGCCATTGTCGATGAGGAAGCGCCGCACTTCTGGGACCAGCTGAGTCTCCCAGAGGGCCACGCGCAAGGCCACGCTGTCCTTGGTCTCCTGTGGGGAGAGAGGAGGAGGCCGGGCCCATCAGGCAGGACCTAGCCAGTAGGGCAGGCCCAGCAGGGAGGGGATTCTGGGTGTTGTCGCCCACCCACACTGAGGTGGGGACCATGCTCTGGCACTACACCAGCTCTCTGCCCTCCCCAGCCATGCATCCCCGCCCACCCTGGGGCTCTTCCCTTCCTGCAGTGGGCAGGTCTCTGTGAGGCTCCACTTGCACCCTGGGGCTTCTGCATACGCTGACCTTGACCCCATTACAGGCAGTCCTTGCTTCTGTCACCTCCCCACCCGCCCACTTTCCTGCCACAGCCCCCCCAAACCCTCCTCTCTTCCCCTGCCTCCTCTAGGTGGCACTACAAGGTGGGACCTCTGTCCAGGTGCTACTGAGCCCCAGTGCTCAGAGGGCATGGGCGGGGCCTAAGAGGCTGTGGCTGTCCCTCCAACTCAGGCCAGGCTGCCCTCCCCAGCCACAAGCCACCACAAGACCAGGCACCTGAAGTGTGGCATGTTCAGATCCAGGTCGTGCTACCCACAAAATACAGTGGATTGATGGAAAGAAGGGAAGAAACAGTGTGGCTTTTTACGTTGCTCACGTCAAAGTGATGAGGCTCTAGACGTCAAGTTGAAGACCGTGTCTCATTAAGACTAGTTTTACCTGTTTCTTTGTGCCGCAGTCCGGCTGCAGCAAAATAACCGGGGGGTGAGGAACAACTTGTGTATGTTGATACAGCAGGAGTAGGAGCCCTTTATTGCAGGACAGGAGCAGTATTTATACATTCCATACAGCTTATCTAATTAGCATAAACTAGATAAAGCAGTCAAACAATCAGGAATCTCCACACTTAATGGCTCGCTTTTGTTACTTCTCAAACCACTCCCTCTGGCATTTTGCCAGGCACCATCCAGACTTGTTTATGAACTCTAACATTCCCCTGGCAAAATGCCAGGTGTTATTTTGACTTGTTTACAGACTCTAACATCTTTGTACACATGTGGCCACTGGGACGCTCACAATTACACGCGGGGCCGGCCTTCTACCTCCAAGGGTCGTCGCTGACCCGAGTGCCCTGAGGGATGGTAAAAGACAATGGAGAAAGCAGCTAATGGGCAGAACCAAGGGACATCCTTTGCCAAGTGGCTGAAAAACACTCCAGGGTTTGCTTTAATCGACCGCAGCAGAGGGTGACCGTGGACAGCATTTGGAAGGAAGTCTGTGGACTCAACGCACGCAAGACACTCGAGCTCACTCACATGGTCGAACACTTGCTCTTGGTGGCACTGTACTTCTGCATGATAGCATCGGCCATGGCATTGGGCCCCATGAACAGCGTGTTCCAGTTATGGGAGCTGAGGGCAGGGGCAGGCAGAATGGGTCAGGCAGGGACCAACAGAGGCCTCTCGCAGACACCAAAACTGCCAAGAGCCTCGCCGGCCTTCCCCGCCCCGCCCCAGCTCTCCTGGGCAAGCACCCGGCCTGCAGTGAGGCCGCAAACCCAAGGCCTGACAATTGTCAGCACCTGCCCTGTGCCAGGGACCCAGCCCTTGGT
>NW_026692606.1:0-11142 GCF_021218885.2 Marmota monax
TTGGTATGCCTAGATAAGGCGTTATCCAATTTATGTCTCTTAATAACTTTTGAAAGTCATTAAGTGATTTGAGTTGATCTACTCGTATTTGAATTTTTGGTGGACGGACCATGGTTGAGGATAATAGAACTCCTAAATAATTAATTGGAAAATTTAATTGTACTTTATCTATTGCTATCTCTAGATTATAATTTTTTAATAAATTTGTAAGTGTGGCATAACATTCTAGCAATGTGTTTTTATCTTTGTGTGCTAACAATACATCATCCATATAGTGAAATATTTGTAGTTCAGGATTTTGATTTCTAAGTGGCTGGATTGCTTTGTTAACATAAATTTGACACATAGTTGGGCTGTTAGCCATCCCTTGAGGGAGTAATTTCCATTCATATCTCTGATCAGGACCTTCATGATTCAGTGCAGGGATAGTAAATGCAAAACGTGGACTATCCTCAGGATGAATTGGAATTGAAAAAAAAAAAAACAATCTTTAATATCTATAGCTAAAACATACCAGGTTTTTGGCAAAGCAGAAAATTGAGGAATCCCTGTTGAGCAGTTCCCATAATAACCATCTCATTATTAATGGCTCTTAAATCTTGCAATAATTCTCCATTTACCAGATTTCTTTTTAATGACAAAAATGGGAGTATTATAGGGAGATACGGAAGGTTTTATATGTCCCTCTGCTAATTGTTGTTTGACCAGGTCATGGGATGCTTGTATCTTTTCTTTAGTCAGGGGCCACTGAGGAACCCATACTGGTCTTTCTGATTTCCAAGTAATTTTTATTGCCTCAGTGACTCCTTTTGAAAACCCAATCCATGTCTATTTATTCCTTGATCTATTTGAATTGTGCTACTATACCTTGTTCTTCTTCTCCTAATCTTTTTTCTTTCCTGAAACCTTGTCTAGCCCTAATAGTGGGCACATTTGTATTGATGTTATTTGTTTAATGTCAAACCTAATTGATCTGGGACATCTCGTCCCCACAAATTTATAGGAAGATGATCCAACACATATGGCTGTATAGTTCCTTCACATCCTTCAGGATCCTTCCAATCGAATACCATTGCACTTCTATGGGAATTAGTCACCACTCCTAGGCCTCAAAGCATTTGAGTGGCTTGTTGTAATGGCCAATGTTTCGGCCATTCTTGACGAGATATGATGCTAAGGTCTGCACCTGTATCAAGTAGCCCATTAAATTCATATCCTTGAATATTTAGTTTTAGCATTGGGCGAGAATCTAAATTTAAAGACAGCATAGCCCAATCTACACATGTGGAGCCTAATCCCCTGGAACCTCTTTCTACAGTACGACTGGAAAATTTATCATGTAGTCTGGGTATTATTGGTAACTGTGCTATTCTATCTCCTGGTGAAATTACTGATATACCCTTTGGAGAACTAGCTATAATTTTTATTTCACCTTCATAATCGGGATCAATTACCCCAGGACTTATCATAAGTCCTTTTAGATTAGAAGAACTGCGTCCCAACAATAAGCCTACTGTTCCTTGGGGAAGAGGTCCTTTTACTCCTGTGGGAATGATTTGAACTCCCATCTCTGGAGTTAGTACTGCTCTCGATGTCCAACCCTGCGCTCCCTCTGGTTCATCTGATAAGAGATATGATGGATAATGTGTCCTGGGCACTACCCTGATGGTGTTGCTGGGTTCCTCCATGGTGTTTCTGGGTTCCATTACAACTAGCAAAATATGGTGGGAGCAGAAGGAAGGGGTGTGGCAGTCCACCCAGATACCAGGAGGGGGCATGATCTGTTAAGAACTAACTTTTAAATGATAATCAATCTGCTTATTGTTGCTCTATGCAGGGAATTCTAAACAGTAACAACTGTGGACCTGAAAATTCAACTTTTAACTCTTGAAAATTGAAACCAACCTAAGTCTCGGTCCCAGTGTTGAACGTTGCTGTTTTTATCAGAATATTTGTCCCTAGAAGAGGAGGCTCATGAACTCTTGTCGGTCAAGATTCCAAGTCCTCCGCAATGCCAGAGCAGGGCGGGCACCTGCCTTCTGAATTCCACCCCAAGCCCTTGATCTCTGTCCTTAAACCTGGTGAAGACCCTGCCCTATTTCCTTAGGTTATTAGACTTGTGGTCAGGAGTGCCTCCTTCCCCTATCTCTCCTGACTTGTAAGTTTTCTCTGCTGGCCCTTCTGAAGAGTCAACAGGGGTAGTGTGAATTGTCAGCCCTCTGGACCTGTGGGTTTCGCATCTGTTGACTCAACCAGCCTCAGATCAAAACCATATAGGGGGAAAAATACATACTGAACATACAGACTTCTTGCAAGTCACAATCAAATTAATAACTTACTTTATGCCTGACAAATTCTACAAAATAATGAGAGGGGGGAATGTGGGTTCTATGAAAAAACTATCCCATTCCATGTCAGGACTTGGGCCTCCACGAGGGTCCAGGAAGTGCACATCCCTCCATCCCAGAGATCAAGCCACAGCTGTAGAAGCACTATTGGCGGTGTGCAAAGATAAATAAGAACAAAGATGGTCATGCGCAGAAGGACTTGTGGTAAAGTGATAATAACCTGGGTGTCCAGCAAGGTTGGAGTGGCCAAATAGAACTCCTGAGACTGGGCAGGTGAGCATGCTCACCAAGGCTGAAGACACACGACCCCATTCTGAGACATCTATGTAATAACTAATATTCTAATATGTAGAAAATGATCGGTTTTTTCCAAAACATCCAGATGTAAAAGTTTGAAACAAACATACTGGATAATAGAGGAATACACCCATAGTGGTCATCTCCAGGGAGGGCCAAAGACTTTTCTTTATTCATATTTTAATTGTACAAATAGTGGAGGGAGGCTAGACGATGAACATCATCTGCTGAATTCACAAATTCTCCTTCCTGGTCCAACACCGAGCGTGTCTGACTCATCCTCCTAGCTTGGCTATGGCCCCAAGTGAGTCACATCAGGGCCTTTGCTATGCATGGCCGTGAGCCTGACCTGACATGAAATCTTTGTGTCAGTCCCAAGAGAAGTAGCTGTCCCCAGCTGCAGAGGGGAAAATGAAGCTCGGCTATTGAAGGTCACACGGACAGCGGCGTGTGGTGATTGGAACCTCGTATTTCAGCTCAAGCACCACAGGACTAAGCATGGAAAGCAGTACCTCACTCTCACTGCCTTACGATGCAGGTACTGACTGTTTAGTGCACAGACGAGGAAACCAAGGTGTCTAGAGAAGATCTACAAGATACCCAGCCGGTGTACAGTGACGGTGGGGACTATTATTTCAGGTTACATTTCTGGATGACAAGACCACAAGCTTTCAGATCCATGCTGAAAATCTCCTGCAGGAAGCTGGCAGGCTTCTCTGCAGTGTGCGAGGGGGTTCCAGGGCCCTTGGCTGCTCTTGGGTGACTGCTAATGAAGACATGTCCATCCAGGAGGGTACTGCCTGGCCATCCTCCATGGTACCTCGGGTGTGTTCTGGAAGAACTTGGCCTGAGACCAGGATGTGGATGCATGGGCTGTGTTGACTGACCGTCCCCAGAACAAACAGGTAATGGAGAGGGAGAAGCCCAGCAGAGGGGTGACTTCAGAAAGTCTCAGCCTCGGCTGGATCCTGTGGGGGAGCTCTGGGATAGGAATGGGCCCCTGGATTATCTGGTCTCCAGGCAAGGACTTGGACTGCTGTGGTCCCCATCAATTGGTCACTGCCTGGGTGTCAGCTCAGGACAACTCGAGGTTCCATATACGTCTGTCAGCAAAGGAGTCCAGAGCAACCTTCAATATCCCACAGGCAATCTCCCAGAGGGTGCCCCTTCTCCTGGGCACCACTGTCCTACCCTGGGAGTAGGTAGTACTCCTTATGAATCCCAGCTTCCTGCTGTGTGAAATGAGGTGAGTTTGGAATACCATGATTTTAAAAATCAGAAGCTTTCCTTCCAGGAGCCTATGACAAGGAGGTCTTAAGTAAAAATAGAACTGGCAGCTTTCAACCACTGGATCCATTGATCCTTAATGTCCCTTTGGCCCACCTCCGGAACACTACCCTAGGAAGACAGGTGTTATCGCAGCACGTACTCGATGTGGACAAGGGTGTTGATTGTAGTGCATTTCATAATATCAGGAAAGCACGTCCTGCTTGTCCCTCCATGAGCAAATCATTGGGGACAATAGCCCGTTCAAGGTGTGGAATAGCATGCAACTGTTAAAAAGAACGAGGTCACCTAAAAACATTCAAGCCCTGGTAACAAAAAACACTGCAGCGTTGATGCCGTGCAAAAAAAAAAAAAAAGGTTTTGAATAGGATAGATCCTGTGTGTGCACGTGGGTACAGTCTGGGGGAGAATGGGGGGCTAACAGGAGGTCATAACCTTCTGTATTTTCTTTAAAGACAGAGCTTCACAGGTCAGCATTGTGGCTCAGTGGTAGAGCCCTTGCCCAGCATGCGTGAGGCACTGGGTTCGATCCCCAGCACCACATAAAAGTAAAGGTATTGTGTCCATCTCCAAATAAATATATTAAAGACCTTCACAGCTATTCCAGGTTATAAAACTAAGATCTTGAAAAGCGGCTGAGCAGAGCACAAGGTGGGGAGGGGCAGCTTCAGCCCAACCACCCCCTCCCGGACTCCTCCACCACCTTCTCCCAGGTGGGAGTGGCCGGCTTCAGGGCATCACCCCCTCCACCTCGCTCTGCTCCAGGCCCCGCCCCCGGCTGTCCCAGCAGGTCCTCCTGGGACATCTCATGTTGACATGGCCCATGCTGCCCAGCCCACCAGCGCTCAGCAGGCCTGCTGCCCCGGCCCTGACCCCAGCTCTCCGAGAGGTTGAAAGGCCACAGTGAGATAACCCAGCTCCAGCCACCCACCCCCAGAGGATTTGAGAGGCGAAGGAGCCCTGGGCTGCCTGTTCAGGGGCTCTGAAGAGCCGCTATGACCACAGTCCCCAGGTACTGAGCACTGGGTACGTGCCAGGCACCATGCTCGGCCCTTTACCACGTCGCAGCCTCTCGACGAAGAGCAGGGACACTGGCACCAGCCCCTGGTGTTTCTGGGCTTGGCCTGCTGTCTGTGAAGTGGGCAAAATGGCACCTGCATCGCAGGCTTGGAGAAGGGATCTAGTTCACATGTGTGTGCTGTACCTTCCACCTCCTACTTGCACTTTACCTACTACACATGCTCTTTTCTGTGTGTCTACACCTGCACATGTGGGGACCCAGCCAGTCCTTATTAAGCACTTTTGTTAATTTGCCTTTAGCATAGTAGGTAAGAGCTCTGCGGATGAGCTCTGGCTGGACCTGGTTTGATAAGCTCCAACAATAATAAGGAAGTCCGGCCACCGTGATTGACAGGCTGGGCAAGTTGTCACCCCACTGAAACTCCTGCAGACCTGGGCTCTGACAGCTGCAAAACTCAGTGCAACTTGGATGAATTTCTCCAACGGGTCGAGAGCAGGGGCTAGGCCTGCTGCAGGGCTGGTACTTGGTCCTCCGAAAGAGAGTGCAAGGACCTGGGTCCATTTGCTGCCCAGGTGCAAGGGCACCCTTTCTATGCTATGGCACCTTACATGGACTCTGTGAATAGCTGCTGTGGGACATGTGACCACAGCAGCCCAGCTCATGACCTACACTGCTGGGGACATTGGGAAATGAGCTGAGGTTGGCCAAGGGTGTGTGGGAGATCAACTTCTGGGCCTAAAGAGCCTCGTTTATCTCCTGTGGAGTGGAGGCCTTCGTAGAGTGTCACCTTGCCATAATGAAAATATGACTTAAAATGCCACCGACTGAGGATGCTGGATGGGCACTTTATAGGTGCCATCTCATCCGACCCCCTATGACCATGTGAGTGGCCACCTCTTCAAACCCCATTTTTCAGGAAGGAAGGAAGGACGAGCAAGACTGATGACATCGTGGAGCGCGTCCCAGTGTGTCCACCCTGTGCCAGGCCCCATGCTGAGCTGGGCGCTCCCAGTGCTCAGACGGAAAGGCTGAGGGGCACAGAGGTGGAATCACCAGCCCCAGGTCGTGGGGACAGTCGGTGGCAGAGCTGGGGAGGCCCATCAGAGCCCTCCTGGGCTTCTGGTCTTGCTCCACCCAGGCCAAGGGGTGGCTTCTGCTGGAAGAGCACCTGGGATTCCGTGTGGCAAAATGCTGCTGGACCCGAGAGCGGTTCCAACAGAAGTGGTAACCCTGGGCCTTGTGGAGGGAGGTGTGGCAGGAAGGACGTCATCCCCCGCCCCTGCCACCCAGGAGAAGGGGATTCCTAGGAAAGCCGTGGATTTGCTTCCTCTCATTGGCTCAAGTCAGAAAAGAGAAACAGCAGGAATGTCCAACAAGAGCCTGGCTCACGGACTCATCCAAGGCCATTACACCATGTCTGGGAACACAGGGGTTTGGAAAGAGAATGTAAGGAAAGTGCGGTGGACGCACTCCGAGGACAGTCATCCTAAGAAGAAACCTACGTTTTACCCCCTGGCAGTCAGTTGAAGGCATATCCCAGGCTTAGACCTAAATGGTAAAATCAAAGGCGATTTCTCATAGATTTTTTTGTTCTTATTTGTGTCTTCAAAGTTGATAAACCTAAATGCTTTATTTTCCCTCTGGAGTAAAACACTGTGGTATAGACACTATTTTTAACCCAACTTTTGTGGGCCTCAGTTTCCCCACTGGGATGATTCAAAGGTGAGCTGTCTCTCACCACCCTCCTCATGTTTTGGGGGTGTCAGAAGTTGGGGTACGCCCAGGGAGAGCTGCTGCGGGGACAAGGAGTTGTCGTGGTGACTCATTTTGACCCCTTGCCCTCTGAGGAAGTGGAATGGCCAGTTCTGCCCATTTGGCAGACGAGCAATCGTGGCCATGCCTGCCCTCCAGAACCTGAAGCCCGCTGGTGAGCCGCAGCTCAAGTCCCTAAAGTGGACGTTTGGTGGCATCCTTGGGATCCAGGGGGTCAGGGACATCTCAGGAAAGGCTTCCAGGGCTGAGTCCACTTTCCAGCAGGGTCAGTGGCTGCCAGAGTGACAGGATGACAATCAACGGGCACAGCAGGTCTCAGGGCTGCTTCCTATTGAAGGTGGCAAGGAGTTGCTTCTGGATCGTCAATACTATCAGATGGCAGGACCGGCCATGGTTAAGGACCAACGTGTTGCTAAACCACTGGCCAGGCCTTTCTCTAAGCCTGTCCTTGGGGACAGGAGGGACGTGGCCTGTGCAGAAGAAGGTCAAGTGAAATCTGGAGAAGTTGGAATTGGAGAACACATTCTCCCACCAGGAGAAGTACATATGCGGTTCAGAACGTCCCCACCTGGGATGGTGGCATGTCCTGTGGCCTGATGCATTGCAGGGGCTCTGCAGGTGTTTGGGGACTCCAGCCCTTCCTCGCTCCCTCCCCATCCAGGGCCAGCTGGAATGTCCCTCCCCCATACTTGGGCATCTTCCTGATCATTTTCCATATCACTGGGTTGGCTTTCGACTGCTCTGGCCTGCCACCTCTCTGTGCAGGATCCTCTTAAAATCCATCAATGAATTTTTCATGGGACTCGTGTGAGCTGGGGGTGAAGCTTGCATGTTGGGGTTAGAAGCCTCATTCTCGCCCCAGCTCGCGGGATCATAGGCACTTCTTGGGGCCCCTCATTGTAGTGGGGAAGAAACGGGGGCTCTGAGGGGGACAGTGCGCCACCTAAGGTCTCACACTGCCACGTGGCAGAGGGGAGGCTGACCCCAGGTCCACCTCGACCCCATGGCTGCTTCCTGCTCGATTCATCTGCAGTGCTCTGCCCCGAACACAGGACCGAGAGGAGCAGGTGCCCGGGCAGCGGGTTGAGGGCACCTGGTGTGCTTTGAAAGGTTCCGGGGGCGGGTGTCCTGGTACTGCCCCCTCCTCAGGCGCTCTGCCCCCTCCCCAGGTGCTCTGCCCCCTCCCCAGGTGCTCTTCCCTCAGCTATCCCCTGCAGCTGGTCCCAGGTTTGCGATGCTTTTAGCCCTGGACATGCACAGGGTAGGCCCTGGTGCTGCGTTCCGTGCACACCCTGTCCCCAAATCCAAAGCGACACATTCCTAGACTCCGCAACAGATGCTGCTGCAAGGTCCTGAAAATGGGCACCCTTCTGCTAACGAGAGGCAAGGTGCAGTGGGGTTAGCAGCTCACCCTAGGCCGCGCGGTCATCCTGAAGCTGGATAAACTCACCCCCTGCCACGTCCATCCTTCTGGCTTGGAGCACTGTCCCCTGAGAACACCTGTCCCCTGGCGCTCCTCCTCCCTGGTGTGCCAGACTCAGCTGTCCCCCAAGAAAGAGCAATGGATGGAGCTCTTCAGCCCATAGTCGGCCAGAGGGCAGCAGGCTCCTTCCAAATGCCGTGTCTCTCCCTCCCTCTACACACACACACACACACACACACACACACACACAGCCCTCTGAAACTTTTCTCCATTTTACAATACCAAGCTAAGAGTGGCCTGCCCACCCCCCAGATGTCCCATGAGGACGAGATGAAGTCACATTTGTGAAGCACTTAGGCATCCTCATTGCACTTCTATGGAGATTAGTTGCCACTCCTAGGCCTCGAAGCATTTGAGTGGCCTGTTGTAACGGCCAATGTTTTGGCCATTCTTGACAAGATATGATGCTAAGGTCTGCACCTGTATCCAGTAGCCCATTAAATTCATGTCCTTGAATATTTAGTTTTAACACTGGGCAAGAAACTAAATTTAAAGACAGCATAGCCCAATCTACACCTGTGGAGCCTAATCCCCTGGAATCTCTTTCTATAGTACGGCTGGAAAATTTACCATGTAGCCTGGGTATTATTAATAACTGTACTATTCTATCTCCTGGTGAAATTACTGATATACCTCTTGGAGAACTAGCTATAATTTTTATTTCACCTTCATAATCGGGATCAATTACCCCAGGACTTATCATAAGTCCTTTTAATGTAGAAGAACCGTGTCCCAATAATAAGCCTACTGTTCCTTGGGGAAGAGGTCCTTTTACCCCTGTGGGAATGATTCAAACTCCCATCTCTGGATTTACTACTGCTCTGGTTGAGGCGCAGATGTCCAATCCTGCACTTGGTCTGGTTTGTCTGATGAGAGATCTAATGGACAATGTGTCCTGGGCACTACCCTGATGGTGTCGCTGGGTTCCCCCAGTGCCCCGTATATTTGTGGTCGTGGGCCCTGCAGCATTGGGCCCCCCTGTCCATTTTTTGGCAATGGAGCCCGATCCTTTTCTCCACGATATCGTGAGTAAACACCTGGTTCTTGTCCGTTTTTGATAACGGAGTACCCTCTATGGTGGTTTGAGAATGGCATTCATTAGCCCAATGTCTCCCTCTTTGGCATCGTGGTCAAATACCCGGTATCCTACTCCTTTGACACCTAGCTTTGTTAAACCCTCCTCCTATGGGGCAACTCCTTTTAAAATGTCCTGTTTGTTCACAATTGTAGCATGTTTTTGGCCTGGCATCTAAAGCCTGTTGTACTGCAGCTGCCAAGACTTGCCCTTGTTCATTAATGTCTCTACATAATTTAATATATGTGCTTAAATTTCCATGTTTCCATGGTCTAATGGCCTCCTTGCACCATCTGTTTGCTTGCTCAAAGGCTAACTGTTTAATTAATGGCATTGCTTGTTCTGTGTCCCCAAAAACTCTGGTAGCTGTTTGAATAAACCTATCTACAAATTCAGTGTAAGGTTCATTAGCTCCTTGTATTATCTTAGATAATTGACCTTGTAAATCTCCATGTCCTTGTAAAGTCTTCCATGTCCTAACTGCATCTGCAGCAATTTGTGAATATATAGCAGGATCATATGCAATTTGTTGCAGCTGACCCTCATAAGGTCCTTTTCCTAACAACATATCTAGATTTCTCTGAGGATAACCATCTGCTGCATGTTGCCTAGCCATCTCCATGCAAAATTCCTCATTGGCAACCTTCCATAACAAATATTGCCCTCCATTTAGCACAGCTTTACACATACTAGCCCAGTCTGGTGGTGTCGTGTCCAAGTTGGTAATGGATTCGACCATGCTTACAGTGAACGGTGCTTGGGGACCATAGGTTGTTACAGCCTCCTTTAACTGCTTCACTGTTTTGAAATTTAAAGCATGGTGAATTCGTTGCCCTCCTGCCTGCTCAAGTACAGGGCATGCTAATGTTTGAGGTCCTATCTCAGGATCCCATCTATCAACTACGGGGGTTTGGGGCCCCATAGGATATGTTGTCTCTATAGGTGGAGCTGTTGGTTAGACACTTACACTCTCTGGTGATAGAAAGGTGTTAGTAGCAGCCTCCTGTTGTAACTTTTTCCCTGATAGTTCTTCCTCCTTTAAATTTTCTTCCTCTGTCTGACTAGCTCGAAAGAACTTCTCTTTTACTTGATCTAAAATGACTTTCTCCATGGTCTGAAACTCTAACAATTTACTTAACACTCTTTCAGTTTGTTTTTTACTAATTTCTAATCTACTATAAAGATAACACAACCCAACAAGATAACACAAAACAAAACTGAAACAGAATGAAACAAAGACAGAACAAAAAATCGTTGTATCAATTTTCCTATTTTCTTGAAATGTATTTTCGTGGTCTATCTCTATCTCTTCCTCAGGGGCGATCAACTTCAAACCTTGAGCCAACCATTTTTCCCAGTTTGTCTGAGAAAGTTCTAGGGATAGGCAGCTTGAAACAAAAACAAAACAAATCAAAACAAGAACACATTGTTTTTTGAAATGGTCACCCATTCTCTAGCCATCCCTCAGGGGCGAGCAATTTCACTTACCTCCGAGCTTCAGGCATTCCCCACACGGGCCACCAAATGCCGCAGTCTGGCTGGGCACAAATCACGAGCCACTCAAGCAGGAACAAACTTTATTTCCAAACTCCACCAGCACACTCCCTGGGAACTCTCCCGAAGGCCACCCACACGGCTCCAACAGGAACACACCATACATCAACCGGAACTCCCACCACCGGAACTTCACCAATCAATGCGAACTCTTTAGGAATCCCCGCGAGAGCTCAACCGGAACTCAACAGGAACTCCGCGAGAACTCAAAAGTCATCATCTTAATGGCTCGCTGGTATCGCCTCTCAACCATTACTTCTAGCAAAAATACCATGTGTCATCCCGACTCGGCTGTGGCTCTCAA
>NW_026692607.1:0-12752 GCF_021218885.2 Marmota monax
GGGAGGCCGAGCCCGTAGGCGCAGGGTGGGCTCCTGGAGGAAGGATCTATTAGGTGCCGGCTGCTAGCTGAAAAGGAAGCAGGGCTGCTGGTCCCCGTGCCTCAGGGTCACAGCAAGTGCAGCCTGGATTGTAAGCCTAGGCGTTTGGACTCCAGTCCTGTCATTGGTACCCAGTTGAATGTGGTGGTAGCTGATCTGATAGTCACTGGGGACATGATGGCCGTCATCTTTGAAGGTGACTCTTCTTGGTCAACAGCAATGCTATCCATGATTTTAACGGAACCCATTTGGATAACAACTCACTTATTAGCACACAACTAGCTGGTCTATGAAGATGGGTGGGCCAGTACACTAAGCTCTTCTGATAACTAGAAAACCCAGGGGAGAGTTGATCCCAGGAGCCCTTAGCCAGTCACCAACCATCACAGGAACAGGTGTTGGATTTACTGAGTGGCAGGTGCCTCGGCCTGTTGGCGGACATTAGCGTCTCTGAGCCTCAGCTTCTCCATCTGTAAAGTGGGCAAAGAATGGACTTGAGGATCTGGAGTCCTCCTCCTGCCTGTGAGGGCCACACAGTGGCAGAGGCAGAGCTAGAGTCTGAGCTCTGGTGTCTGGCCATGGGCGATGCCTCCAGCCACCTTGTCCTAAGCCCTCTGGGGACATGCAGGAAGCACAATGAGACTAGAGCTGCTGGTAGCAGAGTCTTGGATGCTAATGGGAGTTTGGTCTTTGCCCATATGGCAATGGGGAACCCTTGGGGGTTAATGCTGAGAAGTGGGGTGAGGTACATTTAGAAGACCTGAGTGGCTAGTCCTGGGAATGGGGACTGGAGAAGAGGCTGGGAAGGCAGGAGATGGTTGGAGTTGTCCAGATGGGAGAGGTCAGGAGCTTGGGGGAGCATGGCTGCTCCCCTCTCTGCTTAACAGACAGCAGTGGGGGGCTGTGGGAGGAACTCTACCAGAGTTCAGGAGCCTCGTGGAGGAAAAGTCGAGGCAGCCTCCCAAGTCTGAGCATCTGGTGCTTGGTACCCCTGGCTGCAAGGAGGGTGGCAGTGCTCTTGGTTTTGCCAGGAAGCACAGGCAATCCTGGAGGGGCCGAGCTCGTCTTGCACGCCTAAGCAGACTGAAGATGGACGGCCAGACAGAGCGATGTCCAGGCTCCCTGAGCAGGGACTTGAGGGAGCTGAAACCTGATGTGGGGGGAGATCTTTGTCATTAGTGGCTCCCAACTGTGCTGCTCGTCTGGATTCTTAAAGCATTAATGCTCGACCTCCATCCCAAGGCATTGTGTGAGGTGGGATGTGGGCACCAGGACACCTCAAAATCCCCCAGGTGACACTACTGCAAAACTTGGGCACCACTATTTTAAAACTCTCAAGGGTCAGATGGTGGGCCAAAGAGATGAGGACCCAATTTTAATCCCAAACACCACCCTTTGAAGGTGGTTCTCACCTGTCCAAGGACAGGTGGTCACGTCTGTACCTGGCCATCTGACCCAGGACTGCCATCTTACAAACCCTTCAAAGCTTCCCATGGGGCTCCAGGGAAGCAGAACTAGAGTGGCCCTGGGCAGAGGTACCCAGGGAGGGTTTTTGCTACCCTCACAGGTGCAGATTTTAAGCTTCTCACTATTGGACTCACATGGGTTGGTGGCGAGACACACTGGATGGGATCCGAGGACAAGGGCTGGCATCAGGCATGGCTTCCTGGGAAGGCTGCTGAAGACTCTGGCCCCAGGAGGGAACTTTACCTGAGTGACTCCTTGGTCACCGACACCTCCATTCTGTGGTTATCTAGGAGACAGCAACCATGGATCCCCCACCTTGTCCGTCTTGGTCTTGGTCACTCTGCTGGGCTTGCTAGCCCTTCAATCCTCCACCACTGTGGCCCTTCCCTGTGGCCCTTCCCTGATCCAGAATCGAGCAGGCCATGTAATTTGATTCTTTTAACTGGATTCTTACTCTATCCTAAGAATGGGCCAGGACTCGTCCTTCGACCTTGGACTTGGTGGCTTCCAGCTTATGATTATAATGAACAAAGCTGCCGAGCTCATCCTCGGCCATGTCTGTGGTGCAGGGGGTGGAATTGTATCCCAAGGTGTAGAGACTTTCACATTGATTTCGGGGACTGTCATCAACCTGGTCTGAGTGGTGTAGATGTTCCCAACAAGAGTGCCCGAGGACTCCTGCAGGGCTACACCTCTGACAAGATCTGCCTACCTAGGAATGGCTTGTTTCCACATTCCAGAATGTTCTAAAGTTCCTTAAGTTCTTTCATGTTCATTTGATCCTCAAACTTATCCCTTGAGGGGAGAGAGTGGTGGGACACCCGTGCTTCGTGGATAAGCAAACTTAGGCTCACATAAGTCACACCCATGGGATGGGACCGTTCCAGACCTTGTCTGCTCTGAACTTGGTACCACATTACCTCCAAGATCAGAATTTCCTCCACTGTCTGTGAGGCTTCCCCTCCCCACTGCAGCGCAGAGTGGAACCTGCCCCAGGTGGGGAATAGCTTTCCCTGTAGCAGTTGGACTCCATCCTAAAAGCTTATGGCCATGTGGTTTCTGTAATTCCAGACGGTTCCAAGGTCAGCCTCCAACTTAAGGGTACAGGCTGCTTAGAGCTTAGAATGGGACTGAGTGGTCCAATGCTGTCACCCAGGGAACATCTCTTGACCTTGCTGAGCCTGTTTTGGTCCCTCTGAAGATGGGAACAAAGAGCACTTGACTGGAGCTCTGGGGAAGATGGGATGAGCTCAGGACACATGGCATATGACCCCTCTATTAGGACTTCTAGAACATGCAGAATATCACCATTTGCCCCCACCCCAAGAAATAGAACACATCTAGGAAATGTAGTTCGAGCAGAAAGAATTGTGGTTCTGTGTAACTCAGAAATCCACAGCCTGAAGGTTGACGACTCTGTGTGGGGACACAGCTAAGAGACCACTTAGAGCATGGCCTGTCCCTGTCTCGGTGGCTCTGGGATCCACACTTCCTGCCTGCCAGTGCATCAGGCAAGAATAAAATCCCAAATGGATGATAATCCAATCCAAGGACAAGATAGATCCTCAGTGCGAAGCCACTCCGTAGCTGACCCAAGATGCTGGCTATGTGCTCCCGGGAGCCCTGGGCTCCTTAGCTGGTGCTTTGCACCTTAGCAGTTGACATAGGCTTGGGAACCCTCTGGGGGCAGAAGGAAGGACAGGTGGACTTCTCGAGGCTGTACCCCGACTCCCAGCACAGCTCACACACAGGGTGCGCCCTCGAAGCCCACTTCCCTTTCCTGCAATGGATTCTACCAGACACTGAACCCCAAATGGACCTGCTGCTGCATGCGAGCCTATGTAAGGCCCACGCGAAGATGTAAACGGGGCCGTGAGGTCGAGGAAGTGGGTGAAGCAGCTCTCCGCAAAGTCAAGTTGGAAGGACAAACCTAAAACTGGCTCAGATGAAGGATATCGATCGCGGTCCCTTCCTCTTTGCTCCTAGCCAACCCCCTAGGTGCAAAGGGCTGGGTGTCTTGGTACTAAGGGAGCCAGAGGCCAATACCAGAGATATCGGCAAGAAGCCCCCCAGTCACCATTCTAGCTTATACCCGAGCAGGGACCCCCATGCCACTCTGCCCTTGGGGCTTCAGACTGAGCCCAAGGGCCAAGCTCCGACTCCCCTCAGCAAGCTCTGTCGAGAGCACAGACAAGTTAGCTCCCGGCACTCCCTGGTGTGGCTTCCTGTGGGAGAAGCCCCTCTCCCTCCCTGGCTTGGGTAGTGGGGGCCCACCACTGTCCTGTAGTTACTCAGAGTGTGGTTTCCTCTCTGTCCAGTTTGCACCAGCATCGAAGTCCCCCTGAGTTTTCTAGGGGAACTTGGAGGGTGTCTAGACTTTTGGAAAAGGAAGCAGTTATGGGACGTGTGATCCCTGGGGTCTTCCCCCATGGAGCATATGGAATCGTGCAGGGTACGGCCAGAGCAACCTCTGTCAGGGTCCAGCTGACTGGTCTGCACAGTTGAGGATGTTAACTGTGGCCTACAACTGTCTCCTGCAGAACTCCTCCTGAACATCTCGCCCTGAGCCTCATTCTTCCTCTCCTGAGAGATGGTGATGGGAGTCCCATTTCACGGGCCATTGGGATTTAGTAACTTCAGATGGCAAAGGGCTTGGGCCAATCCATGATTCTGGGCCAATCCCTAAAGCAGCTGAGTTAGTGAGGGGCATATTGTCTCCTCTACCCCTCCCTCCAGGTGACTTCTCCGCCCCCTTCAGATCCCACCCCGTTTTTCCTTCCCTCTATCCCCTGGTGAAGAAAGGAGCCCATTGGAGGAGGCCCAGCCCATCTGTTTTATAATTCAGGGAAAGATGCCAAAGGGCCTCCCCAGTTGGGGCCTTGCTGCCTCTGATAAGGAGGACGGGTGAATTCTGAAAATTAAATAAACCCTGGTTTCTTTGAAAGGTCACTTGGCTCTGTGGTTGCCCATCCCACCCCAGACAGACTGCGGGGCTGCCAGCCAGAAGGAGGGAGTGTCAGGAACAGATGAGACCAAAGGAGAGGAGGCCCAGATGTGACTCCCACAGGTGAGAGGCCTGTGAGCCGAGGGAGGGGCCTCTCCTGAAGCTGGCCATCCCCAGGCTCCTTTGCAGAACCCACAAAGTGCCAGAGTCTGGGGACAGTGTCCCTCCCTGGAAGAACCTACCTTCCGGGGCAAAGCCAGCGCTCTCCTCCCTGCTGACAGCAGATGGGAATGTGTGTCTGGGGCATAGAGTCCATCCAGGGCTCTGCTGACCCTGCTTGGGGCTGCTCCTTCCCTCGGGAGCTGAGGGACACTAGCAACCAGTCACGTCTAGATGTGTACGTGCCCCGGAATGCACACAGCAGTAGGGCCATGGGATGTTTGCCAACAGCTTTGCCCCTGTGTCTGTGGCAGGCCATCTGGGACACAGGGGACCCGGTGAGCCCGGGAGGTAAGAGGACCCACCAGGAGTCTGAGAGAAGGATGCCAAGCTTTGAAAACGTGCCCAGGAAACGTGGCCTGGACCACTAAGTCACGTGTGGGCCTCATCTCACTCCTTAAAGTGGCTGAGTTAGTGATGGACGCTCTGGTAAAATGACACATGTCGATAGTCAGAGGTGTTGGATCCCAGCTGTGCCACCTACAGCTGGGGAGCTTCCAGCTCAACCTTGCCCAAGCCTCTGCTCCCAATGGCTACCTGTTGCTGCTCCCCGTCTCAGCTCTTACATCCCCATGAAGGGCCTCTGGAAATGGCTGGTGGAGTCAAGCCCCTCCCCTTCCCTGGGTGTACAGAAGGGGTGGGTTGTCCAATTGGGTGGGGTGCCACCAAGTTCTTCACCTCCTAGTTTTTCTTTTTGGCATAAAGGCTTCTCATGTGGCTGAGACGTGAGATGTGGACTTGGCATCCAAAAATGTGCAGTCCAGCCGGGAGGTGATGTCACCAGGGAGTCGGCCCCTCCTGGCATCATCTAACTTTGGTCTTTGGACTTGATAGAAAGGGGGCAACCGGCAGCACTGACACCCGCTGATTCTATCCGGAGGACTCATGGGCCCGAGTTGGCCTGGGTGGGAATCCCTGCTCAGCCACTGTGACCTCAGACAAGTTGTTTCATTTCCCTAAACTCCCATGTAAAGGGGCCTGGTGGTAACAGCCACCTCACTGGGTAGCTGTGAGGTATGGAGAAAGCAGATCCGGCAGGTCAACCTGTTAGTCATTCTGTGCCACAGTCTGGCTGCAGCAAAATAACCGGGGGGGGGGGGGGGTGACGAACAACTTGTGTACATTGATGCAGCAGGAGTGAGAGCAGTTTATTGTAGGACAGGAAGGGTATATATACATTCCACACAGCTTATCTTAATTAACATAAACTAGATACAGCAGTCAACCAATAAGGAATCTCCACACTTAATGGCTCGCTGGCCTTACTTCACAACCACTCCCTCTGGCAAAATGCCAGGCGCCATCTTGTCTTGTTTACAGACCCTAACATTTCCCCCTTTTGTTTAATTTAAATAACGACCATAGTGGTTTTTACACAAACACCATAAATAATCTGCTATAAGCAAAAGGGAAGGATACAAAATGCCACAATACCAAGCCAATTGATGGCTCCATGCAAGAAGCCCTTGGAAAAATTATACCAGCAATGACACCGTTAGCAAAGATACAGAGTTACAATTTGTTGTAGATTACAGTTTGTTATCTCAGTCCAGGTAAAGCAGTGTCTCAATAGATTAACTCACAGTCCAGGTAAATCACAGTCCAGTTAAGTTCTGCAGGCAGCTAGATTAAATCACAGTCCAGGTAAGTTCTGCAGGCAGCTTGCTTGATCCGAAGTCTTGTCCGGTTCTCAGCAACACTGGAAATTCTTCTACCCTTGTCCTCATTGGCACTGGGACGAAGGCAGGAACTCTGGCAATGATGCTAAAGAAAATCCTTTAGTATTCCAGCAGGCACTAAGAAAACAACCTTCTGAACAATTTAGCACATTATCTCAAGGTTTTTTACATTTGAAATAAGCCTCAATAGTGATCATTACTCATTAGCTTCCAGGTGTGTGAGTACCATGTAGTTACTGGCCTTGGAAATGATCAAACTTCAGGGACCTGTGCTGTCTTCCACCTGCAGCGTCCCGGGCAGCCCCAGATGGCCCCAGGGAGAGTCTGGGGAGTGTTCCGGACTCAAACTGCCACTGGGCACACGGAACAAGAGCCTGCGAGACTGTGCCTCCGGGTCAGGTTTGGATTTGGGCTCTCACAGTGGCATCCTGCTCCCAGGGTGGGGGGCAGGGAAGGGCCAGGTGCTGCCGCTTGGAAAGTCCTTGCTGTGCCATGATGGGCTCGCACACGTGGCAGCTGCCACGCCGATTCACGCACCCTCTGGTAACGAAAAGTATTCAGTAACAGCCTTTTGCTGCAACTTTTTTTCCTGATAATCCTTTTTCTTTTGAACTATCTGTTTCTTTCTGACTAGAGTTCCTGGGCTTTTATCAACACATGCCCTAACTATTCTTGGTCCCACTGGGGTGCCTTCTTCCCTTATCAGTTTACTTCTCACCCTTCCATATTTTCATCACAAAGACAATACAATATACTGAGACAAAACAAAACACAAACATACTGCATCAATCTTCTCCATTTTTTAAAATGTCCATATTTCCTCTCACCCTATCTAGGGACGAGCAGATTTGCTCCTGTCCTATCTAGGGATGGGCAGCTTTTTTTTTTTTTTTCGTCACTTACCCCAGAGTGTCCCAGGGCTCCCGGTATGGGCCACCATCTGCCACAGTCCGGCTGTAGCAAAATAACCGGGGGGGTGACAAGCAACTTGTGTACATTGATACAGCAGGAGTGGGAGCCGTTTATTGTAGGACAGGAGGGGTATATATACATTCCACACAGCTTATCTTAATTAACATAAACTAGATACAGCAGTCAACCAATAAGGAATCTCCACACTTAATGGCTCGCTGGCATTACTTCACAACCACTCCCTCTGGCAAAATGCCAGGCGCCATCTTGACTTGTTTACAGACCCTAACAATTCTGTAATGTCCACCTGTGATAGTCAACTTGGAGGCTCATGTATTTTGACTTGGCTTTGGAGGTTTCCAGTGTGATTGGCTCCTCGAGGGCTTTGTCAGGCTGCCAAGCACTGGTTTCTCAGCTGGGATGCAAACCTGCCATGTGGGCAGAGTTCCCCTGGGTTGCTTGAGGTCAATTTTGGGGGGCCTTGGGATGCAAGAGGAAGTTTCACACTATGCTGCTTACATTTTTCACTGTGCCATGAGTGAAAACGGTCCTTTGACTCTGAACATTTGTCAAAAATTGACATAAGCCTGTGAGATCTGGGGGGTCAGAATGCAGTGGTTATTGGAAAGCGAAGATGACTATTGCAGATCAAGCCAATGTAGGATGATTCCAGACCTAGAAATGGGCACGTGGAGCTTCATGGGTCTTGTAGATCTTTAGTACCCAGAGGATGCTTTTAAATTTGCCAATCCTTTGACATCGGACAGTCAAACCTTTACCTGCAGATTAGAGGCTTAGGGGTCATAGGAGGGCATGGTAAGCCTGTCCTTTTAGCTTCCTGGGTCGATTCATGGAGAAACGGAGGAGGCCTTGATCAAATCCCAGTTTTATATCTGAGGCACCATGGAAAAAACAGCTGTGTGAAGTCACAACCTGGTTCCAGATCTTGGCCCTACTGAAGGACAGAAGAGGCTGAACACCTGAGGAACTTTCTGGAAGCAGGTTTATTGGCTGCAGCCCACCTGACCAGAGTGTGGCTCATACCTGAAATATTCTCTGAACAGAGATTCTGGAAATTCTCTGAACTTTATCCCCTGGACGCAAGGGGGGAGGGGCATTCACATAACAAGTTTCTCTGTTCCATTTCCTAGACCAGAGATGGGTTTTGCAAGTCTTATGTTTTCTTTGTTTTTTTTTTTTTAATCTTTTTGTACAACAAGTTTGCAGACAGTCCTCAATCCATGAGGATGAAATAATCCTATAAATATCATTTCAAAATACCAACTTCTATCCAAAAGGAGAAACCCACCCATGTCACAACTGCAACACTACATTGCTCACCTTCTGAATGATCATCTGTCTACCCAGTCTAGTGTCCACTGCTGAGCATATTGCTGTCCACAATAGCCTCCTGTATGCACCTGCTCTCTCTCAGAGCAAGGGGAGGAGATATGCTCCCCTCTGGAGTCGGGGCTGATCATGGGCCTTGCTTGAATCAATAGGGCGTGGGGGGAGAGTGATGTTCTGAGCCCTTAAGAGAACTTGGCAGCTACTGCTGTGCCTTCTAGAAACCCAGATGCTATGTTGGAAGGAAGCCCAGACCACTCTGAGGAGGGTCCAGGCAGAGACCCTGCATCTGAATCACCAGCTAAAAAATAAGCAGGCAAAGGACTCTAGCCGACAATCTCCTGGGACAGAACAACCATCCAGCAGAACCCCGCCAAACGCCAGACCCCCACCCCATGAGAGACACGTGGTGGCTGTTGTCTGTGGTGGCTGTTGTCTGTGGTCGCTGTTCTGGGGCTCGTTGTTATGCAGCAATCATTCTGCTCCTCTAGCAGGAGGTAAGCTCTGTCACATGAGGGTTTCCTCTGAATTGACGCCACCATGTCCCTGAGCCTAGCCTGGTCTACCTGGCCCTCAGTAATGGCTCAGAGATGGTGACAGCCATTCACACAGGTGTAAGGGCTCTCCACCAAAGTCACAGCCCCCCTGTGGCTTGGAGACAACCTGTGTTCTTGAATTTTGTCTGGAGTTATCTACTCCTGAATAATCAGGGGCTGCAACAGCACTACAGACCAGGTGACCTGGAATATGCCCACACCTGACCAGGGTCAGCCCCCTTTCCAAGGGGTCTCCATCTCCCCCAAGCTCTGGCTACTGTTCTTGGGAGGTGCATGCTTATCCCCACCCTTCAGCAGGAACCCTTCAGCTTCTGCTTGGACGAGCAGCTATTCTAGCCACATATGTCCCCTGCGTGGCTGGGCACCATGGAGGGTGTTTTGTGCTCCCCCTTCCCTACCACCCCCAGCCTCGCTCGCCAGCTCTGGCCGTGGGCAAGGAGCAAGATGCCCAGCCTCCTGCAGCAGTGGCCTCCCTTATCTCCCCATGTTGGAGCTCTGTTCCAACCCCTCCCCCAGGCTGAGCTGACAGGCTCCTAGTTCGCACTTTTCCCAAGCAGTGTCCACTTTGGGAAGGGTGGCGAGGCCCGAGAGCAGCCACTTCCTTTGACAAATGCCAGTGCTGACAGCTGGACGCTGTTTTACAAACCCTGTCCCCCACCGAGTCCCGGGGGTGCTGGGTAGAGCAGGAAGGTGAGGCCATTCTCCAAGGATGGAAACCCGAGTGGGCATGTGCTGGGCGGACTCTGCCCAGAGCACAGTGCATTCCAGGCCTGACAGCCATGGTGGAGTCATGCCTCCATGGGCTGGGGTACCGCTCAGGAAGGCTAGCACACCTCTCGGAACTTCACTTTCCTCCTCTGTAAAGTAGAGGTAAATATCTTGCTGTCTTGCTAATTCTCCTCAATGGATCACCACGCTCTGTTCACAACAGCCCATGTTTTTCTGTAGGTCAGGCCATGAGCGTTGGTTAGCCAATGCCTCTGGAACAGAGTCTCAGGAGGCTGCACTCAAGGTGCTGGCTGGGGGCTCATCAGAAAGTTCCACTGTGCCAGGCGCGGTGGTGCATGCCTGTAATCTCAGCAGCTTGGGAGGCTGAGGCAGGAGGATCATAAGTTCAAAGCCAGCCTCAGCAAAATCGAGGCCCTAAGCAACACATTGAGACCCTGTCTCTAAATAAAATACAAAATAGGGCTGGGGATGTGGTTCAGTGGTTGAGTGGCCCCTGAGTTCAATTCCCAGTACCCTCTTTAAAAAAAAATGTGCATAACTGCTCCAAGCTCCTGAGGTGACTGGCAGGATTGTCTTTCACAGGTTTTAAACTGGGAACATTCAGTTCCCCGCTGACTGCTAGGTGGAGCTCAGTCTCCCCTTCTCTCGCTTCCTGGAACCTTAGAAATGGGTGGTGGCAACCACTTTCTTCTTGTGAGGGCAGGTGACTGAGAGTCATCGCCCCCCCATCTTCCTGGTAACCCATTGCCCCTGTCTCATGAGTAAACATCACTTCAACCCCAACAAAAGGGCCTCCTGCAAAATCCCTGACCAAGGGACATGACTGAGTACCATGTGGGGTGGTTGTGGTCTGGATCTGGATTGTCCCCCAGTATGTTATGGGCTTTTTTCCCCAGGGGAACTGTAGGAAATGGAACCTGGCTGGAGTGTGTGGGCCTTGGGAGTACGCCTTGGGGGACTGTATCTTGTCCCTGCCCCTCTCTGCTTGCTGGCTTCCATGAGCTAAGCAGCTCTGCTCCACTCTGCCACTCTGCCAGGATGATCTGCCTCACCATGAACCCGCAGCCATGAGCCAGTGGACTGTGGACAAAAACCTGAAACTGTGAGCCCAAACTTTTTCCTCTAAGCTTTTTTTCTCAGGTGTTTTGTCATAGCAATGAAAAGCTGACTGACACAGGAGTCCTGGAAGAGACCTTACAGAAAAGACAGAACACAGGTGTAAAAAGTGGTGCGTCCAACTGAAGACTGCCATTAACGGGAATGTACCGTGGTTGCTCTTGGTTTTGGTGACGGTTCCATGAAAGATGTTAATGTTAGGGGTGAGGGCTATTGAGGACTCTGTATTGTCTGTAAATCTAAATAATTCCCAAATAAAAAGGATAATAACTAATTGTGGTTGATAATATGACTTGGAACAAGAATTGCACAAGGGGCCTCTTGGAGAATGAGATGACAGGAAGGAATTAGCACTGTTTGGAATTCTACTGTCTCCTGCCAACTTTCCTCCAAAATAAGTCCATATAATGAGCAAAATATAGTGGGGAGCAGAAGGAAGGGGTGTGGCGGTCCACCCAGATACCAGGAGGGGGCATGATCTGTAAAGAACTTAACTTTGATAATCATTTAAATCTGCTTATTGTTGCTCTATGCAGGGAATTCTAAACATTAATAACTGTGGACCTGAAAATTCAACTTTTAACTGTTGAAAATTGAAACCAACCTAAGTCTTGTTCCCAGTATTGAACATTGCTGCTTTTATCAGAATATTTGTCCCTAGAAGAGGAGGCTCATGACCTGCTTGTTGAGACTAACGACTCGTCAAGATTCCAAGTCCTCATCTCGGCAATGCCAGAGCAGGGCGGGCACCTGCCTTCTGAATTCTACCCCAAGCCCTTGATCTCTGCCCTTAAACCCAGTGAAGACCCTGCCCTATTTCCTTAGGTTATTAGACTTGTGGTCAGGAGTGCCTCCTTCCCCTATCTCTCCTGACTTGTAAGTTTTCTCTGCTGGCCCTCTGAAGCATCCACAGGGATAGTGTGAACAGTCAGCCCTCTGGACCTGTGGGTTTCGCATCTGTTGACTCAACCAGGCTCAGATCAAAACCATATAGGGGGAAAAATACATACGAACATACAAACTTCTTCTTGCAAGTTGCAATCAAATTAATAACTTACTTTAATGCCTGACAAATTCTACATAATAAATGGAGGGGAAATGTGGGATCTATGGAAACACTATCCTGTTCCATGTAGGATTTGGGCCTCCATGCAGGTCCAGGAAGTGCACATCCCTCCACCTCAGAGATCAAGCCACAGCTGTAGAAGCACTATTGCCGGTGTGCAAAGATAAATAAGCACAAAGACGGTCATGCGCAGAATGGCTTGTGGCAAAGTGGTAGTAACCTGGGTGTCCAGCAAGGTGGGAGTGGCCAAATAGAACTCCTGAGACTGGGTAGGTGAGCATGCTCACCAAGGCTGAAGACACACGACCCCATTCTGAGACATCTATGTAAAAACTAATATTCTAATATGTAGAAAATGATCGTCTTTTTCCAAAACATGCAGATGTAAATGTTTGAAACAAACATACTGGATAATAGAGGAATAAACCCATAGTGGTCATCTCTGGGGAGAGCCAAAGACTTTTCTTTATTCATATTTTAATTGAACAAATAGTGGAGGGAGGCTAGACAATGAACAACCTTGCTGAATTCACAAATTCTCTCTCCTGGTCCAACACCGAGCATGTCTGACTCATCCTCCTAGCTTGGCTATGGCCCCAAGTGAGTCAGATCAGGGCCTTTGCTATGCATGGCCATGAGCCTGAACTGACACTAAATCTTCGTGAACCTCTGAATGG